>NW_012119487.1:7382537-7429563 GCF_000951035.1 Colobus angolensis palliatus | reverse complement strand
GTGTTAGCCAGGATGGTCTCGATCTCCTGACCTCGTGATCCGCCCGTCTCGGCCTCCCAAAGTGCTGGGATTACAGGCTTGAGCCACCGCGCCCGGCCCACAAGTAGTCTTATTATCATCTCCATTTCGCAGGCATTCACTCTAACTACATGGCTTCAGACCCAAGTTCTGACCATCTGTTTCCAAAGATGTAAACTGTTTCCCTGAGTGGTTTTCAAAGTTTAACAGGCACCAGAGTCACCTGGACAGCCCAGGAAAGCACAGAGGTCTGGGGATCCCTAGAGTTTCTGATTCAGTGGGTCTGGGCTAGGGTCTGCTGCTCCCAGTTTCCCAGCTAATGCTGGTCCTGCTGGTCTGGGGCCCCCACTTTGTGAACCAGTGCCTGAGGCCATGATGCTTTCTGCCAAAAAATATACTCACGGCAGCAAATTACAACCCAAGACCCACTAGGAAGCAGTGAGGGGCTCTAGGCTGCATCTTTCTGCCTGGAATGGTGGCAGTAAACGTGAACCAGGATGATGAGAGTATCCGGGTCTGTAGTCACCCGTCCAGGCAGAGCTGGGCCATGAAGTAGGGCCACAGAGATCTAGTCTCCAGTCATACTGTTTCTGCTAACTATGCCCTCCCTCTCCCTGCCAGGTTCACGCTGTGGGGAGTGGACAACACAGGACGGCGCTCCAGGCCAAGCGATGTGATCGTGAAGACCCCATGCCCCGTGGTGGATGATGTCAAAGCTCAAGGTAAAAGGCATTGAAGTTAGCAGGGTTTCTGAAGGGATGCCCCAGGTACTCCCCTTTGCTATGAGGACAGAGGGACCAAGAGAGTTGAATGGAGCAACCTGGAGTTCAGCAGGGAAGGAGACTTCAAGGCCCAGTACAGCAGCATTGCCTTTCCAGAAATACTCCTCAGCTGCTGGCAAAAGTGCTCATCGTATTACATTACTCCACATAGTGATAAGTCTAGGAGCCCGCAGGAGACACCGATGAAGCCCCCGGCATACACGATTATATGCCAGGTGCTTGCACACGTAGTGACGTACCTGTGATCTCTGCCCTCAGCAGTCATTTACTCTGTCTATAGGTTTTTGTACACCTGAAAGCTTATTTTGAATCAACATGTACAGCAAGGCTGCAGATTTGGAGTGAATTGCTAAATCCCCCCATCCCTGACAAAAATGCATCAGAATTTTTAATTCTGTATTTTGAAGTTATTATGGGCCAGTTGTTTGATAAATAACTGGCTGTCTTCAGTACATGCTCCCCTGCAGAATCAGTCCCTGTTAATTAAGAAAAGCTTGTCTTCAGTCAGCACCCATTGCACAAAGCTTACCTTTTCCTCATGACAGTACCAGACTGGTCTTGACATCATCCCCTGTTCTAAGGTTTTTACACCCAATTTATAACCAGAATTTTATTCATCCTGGTCAACACTTCTACAGGCCTCCAGCACGAATTTAAGTGATCTTATCAACCACTAACATGGTAGTATTGAAGAGATAGTATTTGCATATTAACAGAGATTGATGCTGAAAGTTTTAGGTTGTGCAAGTTTCAGTAAGAGAAATATTGTGTCCAGTCTGATTTGCTGACATCCCTTAAATCACCTTGTATAAGGCTCCTGACTCCAGGTGAATTAGATTGACAGGAGGGACATAATCCCAGAATGTGCAAGGGGTGACATTATGATGATGCAAAATCACAGGGGAAAGAGTGACCTGGATTCCCATTGATTAAAACCACTAATATTGTAGCACTGTACAAGGTCTGAAAAGATTTTCATCTTTAATCTGCAGAGCATGTTAAAGGTAGGGTTATTTCCAACACAGACATCTGATCATATCAAGGGCCCTTCTTAAAACTCTTTAATGTATTGCCATTCTTCTTGTGACAAAAACATTAAATAGGTACATTAGGACCTACATGGAGTGACCCCAGCCCACTTCTCCAGCACTTTGGCCCCCTCCCTTAGCCGATTTCTGCATTCCAGCCTCACTGCCTTCCTCAGTTCTTCCAACACCATTTTCATTCTACCATGAGGCCTTTGCACACATGGGTCCCATCACCTAGAATTCTCTTACCCTGTCAACTGATGAACACCTCTTAGTCTGCAAATCTCAGACCAAGTGTCCCTCCTTCAGGGCAGAAGGGACCAGGAGCCATAATGAGGTATCCTCACAGTACCGTGTTTCATTCTTCAGAACATTCATCATATTTATTATTATAATGATGTGTTCAATGCCTATCTACCTCACAAGACAGTGAACTCCATGAGATCAGGATCCCACTCTGTTTTTGTCCACTGTTAAATCACTAACACCTGGGAGGCAATGTGGTTGACCAACTCATTGCAGAGAACCTGGAATCAGCATCCCAGGTTCAAATGTCTGTTTCCCATCTAACCACTTGATCTTCAACAGGTTACTTCACCCCATGCCTCAGTTTACTCATCTGTAAAGTGGGGATGGGGGAGGTAGTATCCTAGCTAATGAGGTTCTAGTGAAAATTAAATGACTCAATTAATGTAAAATAGAAAAAAATACCCACCCAATGCGTGGCATATAATAATTATTCAGTAAAAGTTAGCTGCTATTATTATCAGTAACCAACTTGCTGAGCTTGCATAGAGCTTGCTGTCTACTAGGAAGTCAATAAGTATTTACTGAATGAATGACACAATACCCCCATGTTATAGATGCAGCAATTGAGGTTCAGAGTAGAGAAAGTAAAGTGATCAATATCACAAAGCATCTGGCAGAACCAGTACTCACACTTGTTACTTTACCCAATTCCCATTTTGTCCAGGTTACCAAAAAATGGTTAGAGAGTTATTATGTCAAAGACTGAAGCACTTCCCCTTGTCTCTAAATACTGATGAAGAAGAAAAGGCTCACATTTTGAAAGACTGTTCAAATTACATACCGAAAATCTCCCTTTTTAGACCCTCTGGAGTGAGTGCTGCTTGCTTATAGGGTTTAGACTGAATGACTTTCGAAGGTCTCTGCAATTCCCTGATGGGGAAAACTGGAATTGAAAACTCCCGGATGAGAGACTGTCTGGAGAGGATCCACGACACCCTTATTTCATTATCTGCTGATTTCTTCCTCTAAGCCAGAGAGAGGCAGGTGGTGAGAAGGTGCCCCCACTATTCCTGTGTTGGAGAGTATGCTGGTGTCCTTGCAGGTAGCACAGCCTGCAGTGAGTAGTGGGACATCAGGGAGTAGGCAGCAGGTGGTGGGACATTAGGGAGGTGATTAGCAGGTGGAGGGGATGCAGCATGGCGCTACCTGCAGAGATGGCTAGGTAGAAAGTAATTCTAGAATAAAGAGTGGCCCATATAGGGAAGTTTGCTGGGAGCAGACAACTACACAGTTTTCCATGCGGGGCTCCTTCAGGTCAGCCCAAGCCCTCCAGAGTCCATCAAGATGTGCTCTCCCTGCTTGTGCTTCTTAATAAAGAGAGTTTCTGAAATCCCAGCAGACGAGCTGGGAGCAGAAGAGCCAATTTAGTGTTGAGACAGTGAAATAACACTCCCAGGGCCTGCTATCCTTCAGCCACGAAGGTGTCCTGTGCAGGTAAATCCAGAATTAATGAGTTAGACTAATTGAGGGTATCCTTGCTAATTAATACAGTTTTAGCAGTTCTACCAAAATACCATATGCTTTGTCTTCCTCACACCCACATGGTGATCATAAATATGATCTTGCTGCACTCAGGTCTGAGTTTAAATCTAATAAATGGGAATTACCTTTTAAGTGACCTGGAGCATGACTTCAGCTCCTCATTATCTAGCTAAAAGCCAGACTTCATCCCTTATGTGAAGATTTATCCTAAACTGGATACTTTCTCTGAAGAATTTTCCTGCATCATGACACTAAAGCCACTATGGAAATAAGTTTCTACCGATGTTTTGCTGAAACCAGCCTCCCACAGTAGGTTCAGGCTCATGTGAGTAATAAGATCAACCCCTTTGGCTAGACTGTAGTTTGGGGCATGGCCTTCTGAGAGTTCTTCTTCATGAAGCTTCATCCATGGAAGGCTAGTTCTCATCCACCCCTCCCTGATGCCCGTTCTCTCTTCCTGATGCAGACATAAATGTTTATCCATCCCTTTATTTGCTCCTTCCACAGCCATTTATCGAACCCTGCTATTAGATGCTACACACAAAAGTAATTAGAATCAAAATCTATTTTCAAGAAATTTACAATCTGATTTCATGAATTCATTACATCATTCAATATACCTTAAGCCCTTACTAAATGCCTGTCCTAGGCAGTTGGAGCCAAACCTCCTGCCTCATGGAGCTTATATCTTAGCAAGGATGACCACCACCAACAACACAGTAACTTGTGCAATATGTCAGATGGCAATATGTGTTATGGAGATAAATAAGCAGGGCTGCGGGATAGGAGGTGCAGAGAGTGGAATTTTAACTGGAGTGGCTTGGGAAGGTGAGGGAGAAAGTCATGCAGAAATCTAGGGGAAGATCTTTCCAGATCGAGGAGCAGTGGTACAGAGATTCTTGGCTCATGTTTGAAGAAGAGGAAGGAGGAACAGTGGGAGAGAGAAGAGCAGGAGAGGAGCTCCAAGAGTGTGGGAAGGATCCCACAGGGCCTGGTTATCAGAACAGGGCACTGGACTCTGCCTGGGATTGGAGTGGGAAGCCCTGGAGGACGGTGAGCAAGGGGCTGACTTGATGGATGGTGGAGTGACCCCTGCCTGTTCTCATGCTCTACATCCAACCCACTGGCAAATCCTTCTGGTTCCCCTTTTCATTATTGGAGAACAGATTTCACAGAAATACAAAGGCTGTGGAAGGACGAACTTCCTCTTGTTTTATTTTTCCGCACTTTTTCACACACTATATTTTACTTATTTACTACGTTTATTGCTTACCTGACCTGTCTCCTACCACCAGACTGTAAGTGCCATAAGGGTGAGGATTTTTGTCCGATGTAGCCCAAGGACATAGAAAACTGTCAGGCGCATAGTAAGTACTCGAAAACAATTTTATTTAATAAATGAATAAATATAAGCTTACTATCTCCAGACATTGTGCTTTTTTTTTTTTTTTTTTTTTTTTTTTAAAAAAAGGTTTGACATTTAATATAGGTTTTATTCTCACAAGAATCTTGGAGGGTATGTATTATTAACCATCATTTAACAGGCATGGAAACTAAGACCCAGAGAGGTTAAGTAACTTGTCCCTGGTCACACAGCGGGTGTGGTCCAACTCCATTTGTTGCCATGGTGCCTGGGCCTGAGAGCCTCAGTCTCAACCTTGTTAATTTATCCTGCTGCCTGAGAGATCTCAGTTCTTTTCTAATCATGTTTTTTTTGTGATGAGGCTGTGTAGACAGGCTCTTTGCCATATTTTCACCTGCATCTTATGTATTTCCGAACATCGTGATCGTTAAAGAGAGAAAAGACAGGTATCTGTCTTGAATAGCTTGAGGTTTCTGTGAACCTGCAATTGAGTAAAATTATAACTAAAAATACCTCTACTATTTTCCATTGTTTGAGTTAGTGAATTCTTGAGATGCTATGAAGACTAACAAAATAAATTCTCTCAATTCTTTCTGTGAAAATAGGAGGAGCCAGAAATATTCATGCGCTAGGAGCCTGGACCATAGATCTTTCTGAAAACGGCATCTCACTTACTGATGTGGGCTCTTAAGCATACCCAAGAGCTAGAATATTGTGGTTTTAGGAGATTGGTGGTGGAAACTGGTCTCATCCCACGTGCTGCAAAAGCTGGGAGCCTTTAGTCTTCTCTAGCTGGATATGACTGCTATGTTATGAGAATGGTTGGCATCTCCTCAACCATCACTGCTCCTCAGCAAAGACTACCACAACCAGGGCCTGGCATGTGGACTGTTCTTTCTCATCACAAGAAGTAAGCATAGACTGGCACCAGTGCAGGGGTGGGAGAGGAAGTCCAGACCTGCCTATCTCAGCTCTGGTCTTATGGCCAGCATTTTTCCTGCCCCTAGTCATTCTTCTCTCAGCAAGCGCTCCCTGCCTCCCATGGAACACAATACAGCTCTTAGAAGAGTCCCTCGGCCTCTTCTTATCTCAACTTCAGAAACGACAGACCCCCTGCACAGCTACTAGGATTCCCTCATCTGTAGCCCAATCAGGGAAATGCCCTTGACCAGAGAGAGTCATCCCAGATTTTCCATCCCATGACTCTGCCTCCTGTACCTTAAATTGGTTATACATCACGTATTTCCACGCATCAGTACACAATAGCAATGGCAGATAGGCGTAGTTTTCAATTTTGACTCCATCTCACACTGGCAGTGTGACCTTGGGCAGGTGGGTAACTTGACCTTTTCCCAAATCTTCCCATTTGTAAAACAGGCACATTCATTGCCATCTGTCAGTGGTAGTGTGAGAACTGGAATTCACATGTGCAAAGTTCTTGGCAATCACAGGCCTTCGATAAACAACTAGAGATACCATAGATATCTATTTTCTAAATCACTATCCTCTTTGTTTCTTCATTCCATTTTTAACAATATGAGAATTTTAGCAACCTGAAAATCTAAGTGGACTTCTATACTCAAGTGATTTGCAATGCAGCTAAATATGCTGGCTGCAAGTTTGGTTGCTACAGGATTGGTGTGACCTGGTATAGAGAGATATCACTGAGAAACTCTTCCCCAAAGTAAATTTAAATTGTTCCCAAAGGTTTAAGTTCTATTCATTCAGGTCACATTTTTGGATCTACTAGATTGTCTGGCCTTGTGCTAGCCACTCAGGATAGTAAGGGTGTAAAATCTGGCTCCTGTCCTCATAGGCAACAGGTAAGACAGAAAAGTAAAGAAATAATTTCTGTGTCTGGGCAGGATAGAGGTAGAAATTTTATTCATTCCAACTCTGGAAACTGCTACAAGGATGACTTTGTCATGACCAGCAGTGCTGAAGTCACTTGGAAGTTTGACAAGGAATCAGGCTGCCATGCCTGCAAGCTAACAGATGGTCACATTGGCCAAGTTGTGGCTTAGGAACCTGTGGACTTCATTTCTTCATCCCCAGAATTAGCACCGCATCCAAGACAAAGCAGTGCTCTCCAGATCTTAGTTTCCCAGCTGTTTAGTGAGAAAAATGTAAATACATCTCCTTTCTGACAGGTTAAAAGAGAAAATATTTAATGATGAAGTGCTTTGAGCTCTGTAAGAAAAAAATGCCAAGTCTATACAAAATCATTTCCACTTTGCCACATCACCAACTTCAGACTTAGCAATTTATGCCTTTGAGGAAGAAATATCAGAGACATAAATTAAATGGAAAGATTACTCATTTACACTAGATTCCATTTCTGGGTCTCCACAGATCTGCCTCTGCGTCTGGTCTAGGTGGTCCTAACAAGGGTTCTGCTTTCCCACAGTCATGAGGCCACTTCAGACTCTTCATGTCACTCGCAAGCACCGCCTGACAGTGCCTCACTTCATCCCTGAGCCGAACGCCCACCACTCGCTGCCTGGGCTGCCCTGCTGCTTTGGCAGGAACCCTGGTATGCAAGCACATGCCACCTAGAAGTGTAGGGTTGTTAATGCCGCATGGGAACACACTCAGACCAATCATGGATGGAAGTTGGAGATAAATTCTTTCCTTCTACCCCTGAATGACACACTGGAGATCCAGTGGGTCACACATCCTCTCCTGCAAAATGTAGCAATCAGCTCATCAGGAAGGCATGACCAGCTCCTTCATGCTCTCCCTTACATTCACTTTCTCTTCTTTCTTGCTTCATTTCTCTTTATCTTCGCTCTTGCTTCCCTGGAATTGCACTTGCCAAAAAAAGTGTTAATATATGAGCTTTTTCCTCAAGCTAGGTATTTTTAGAAAACGTGAGTAAAAAAAAGAATATTGTAACTGAAACAAACCTTAGAGGTATTCTAGTCAAAAGCTTTCATTTTAGAATAGAAAACTGAAGCCTGGTGGGGCAGACACAAAGTGAATTACTCAAATCACTTTCTTCAGGCCTTGGGTTCAATACTCTTTCAGTAACAGCATACTCACACACACATAAGCAAACATGCATATATGTATATACACACACATTTATGTGTATGCGTATACTATATGATATATATGCATGTTATATACACATTATAAATGATCTACATGTGTCTATGATATATCTATATGATATAGATCATATATAATGTGTGTGTATACATACATTATTTTATATATATGTAAATATGAACTTATTTTCCTTTTCCTCCTTCCTCAGAAATAGCTGACAAGATCTACAATCTCTTCAATGGCTACACCAGTGGGAAGGAGCAGCAGACCGCCTACAATACCCTCCTGGATCTGGGTTCCCCCACCTTACACCGGGTCCTCTACCACTATAACCAGCACTACGAGAGCTTCGGGGAATTCACCTGGCGATGTGAGGATGAGTTAGGTCCCAGGTAATCAATAAACTAAGTCAACCCTTTTAAAGACTTTTTGAAATTTTGTATCTCTTGTGCTGTAATACTGCATCCATGAAGTTGTAGAGATTTCCTGGATGAGCTTAGGCAATCAGAGAAGTCAGTCCCCTGATTTAAGACAGTTCAGCCCATGCAGATTAGTTTTGGATGAGCTCTGTTTAAGCAGTCCAGCCATGAATGCTTTTCCTGAACTCTGAAAAACAATTTTGCTTTTGACCTATTTTACCTTCCTTTTTCATCATGTTGACATTGCATTCTAAAACTCAAAGAGCCAAAAGCATGGTCTTGTGAAAGAAAATTTGGAATTTTATTAAAGAGGTTATCCAAAAATATTTTTTGCATTTAGGTTTTTCATATATTATATGCATTGTAAATACTTGTTTTGAGTTAAATTCCACATCTCTTGAAATGCAACAAGAGAGTAGACAAAGACCCATCTTGACGTCAATCTTGGCCAGAGCTAGGGTCAGATAGTGTGTGCTAACTTCTCTTGGCCCCAAGGGCCACAACTGCCTAATACTCCACACCCACCGCTTTTAGGTTGCACAAACAGAATAGTGTGCTTGGAATGTAAGAAATGAGAAGAATGTACAGATGTATCACTTTTCTTTTGTTCTGTTAATCATAACTGTATATTGCTGCTTTGAGAAAACAGACTTCCCTGGAAAGACTGAAATTTTTGGATAAGTATGATAAAAAGGATTTTCATGTGGAATGTTATTACCTATATGTCCCCAAATTATTTAGGTGCTCATGCAGAAACAATAAAAATAGGAGAAGGGCTGTGAGGATAGAAAAAAGAATGAATGAGAAAGAAAATGTAGAAGGAAGGAGAAAATTTAAAAAGGAAGGAAGGAAGGAAGGAAATGAAGAAAATTAACACTATAGAATCCTCTGTCTCTTAAAGAATTCTTTCACTCCAGCCAACAGGGCAGAATGAAAGTACCACCCAAAAGTCATCCCATCCATCTGACTTCTGACCAAACTGGAGAGAGAATCAACCTCATTTGGCCTGCTGTGACTTGCAGTTATAAACTTTCCCAGAAGACCATCATTGAGGACATTCTATTTTCTTACTTTTGAAGGAAAGAGGAAAATTAGGTTTATCTCCTGAAATAAAATGATTTTATGTGTAAGATCTGGCAGGATTTTTCTACAATCCATAAATAATTTCCTGTTTATAAAGAGTGATAGTTCTTGGGCAAAGAGAGCCATCACTATAGACCACAGAGAAAAATGTAAGGGATTTTTAATTTGCTTTGTCTCAGTTTTGGTAAGAGACAAATCCTGGGTTAGAAAGTAGATACATGTTAAAAAATGTCCCCTTCACTTCATACCCTATCTTTGTCTTTACCTTATTCTTACTCATCACTAATATCAACTCCATTCTCTAACTCTCTCCTCTCCTCTCCACTCCCGCTACCTCCTTCTCTACCCACTCCTTTCCTCTCTGCTCCCCTCTCCCCTCTTCTCCCTTCCCTTCTCTCTTCTGACATTTATTGAGTGTATATATACAGTTCTTTGTCAGGGAACATAAATGTCACAATTTGAAAAGCACTAACATTGCATATATCATCTTGATTTCTAAGGGCATTTGTAGTGCTTTTAAAATTTCTCTCTTGTGATTCAAGAGTCAGAAGCAAAATTGGTTAATGAAGAAAGTGAGCAGGGGAAGAAATGTAGATCTTGTTGTAAAGTAAGGCCACCACTGACTGCACACTCTCCTCCCAGGAGGCTCCTTCATGTGTAATACTAGTCTTTCATGGCTATATATTAGAAAATATTGTGTAGTTTCATTAGTCTGCAGGAAAAAAATTTTGGCTTTTTAGTGTCATGGATCTCAGAGACAACCACAGGAAAGGAAAAATCCTCTGTTTTGAAATACATCAACCCACTTTGGGGTTAATTGTGAAGATGAGCAGAAAAGGGTCTATGGCTGCTTACTTCCTCTGAGCAAACAGAGGATTCCCTCAGTTCACCACAATCCAATTTCATTAAAATTCAATGAGGCCTCCAGATTGAGCTGAGGGTTGAAAATAGTTTGAGAAAAACATTGGTTGCTCTCCTAATAAGAAAGAAAGCCACAGGCTCCAAAATGGTCAACGGCAATCCCAAATTTATTATTATTATTGTTATTTAAAGTGAGCACTGAAAGCAGCAACAAAGGGTGTATGGGCTAATTAAATTCATTCTTTTGGAAGGATGATGGGAGTTCTTTGTTCATTTCTTGAAGATGATGCTGATGTTGTCCCTCCCTCTTCTGCCTCTCCCCTTTCTCCACCTCCCATGAACTTGTCAACAACTAATGACATACAGTAGGACAGACTGAGAGGCAGGGCCACCAGAGTTCTTGTTGATGACAACTTTTGGAAAACCTGCTTGACCAAACTGCAGAGGCTGATAGGGAAAGTACAGGTCATCTGCCCAAGATGATTTAGTCAGCAGGCAGAGTGTTTGTTTGGTTTCTTCTGACCCACCATTGAAGTTGGAGAAAATATGACTGTACCTCCCATGACTTCACTCCACTCTTAGCCCTTGACTTTGCTGCTGAAGCTCAAACCCTTCCTCCAACCAACTGCAATCTCCGCCCTTCTCTCAGCTCACCCTTTAGAAACGCAGGGAGGTCATCCCTTGGTAATGCTCTCTGCCAGGACAGTAGAGGAGAAATGAAAGGAATGTGGCTATTGTTCTTTGAAACCTCTCTCTAAATAAGGTGAATAAAATTTCAGTTTCTGGGAGGAATTATGATATGGTTTGGCTGTGTCCCCACCCAAATCTCATCTTGAATTCTCACGTGTTGGGGGGGATCTGGGGGGAGGTAATGGAATCATAGGGACAGGTCTTTCCCGTGCTATTCTTGTGATAGTGAATAAGTCTCATGAGATCTGATGGTTTTAAAAATGGGAGTCTCCCTGCAAAAGCTCTCTTCTTTTGTCTGCCACCATGTGAGATGTGCCTTTCACCTTCCACCATGATTGTGATACTTCCCCAGCCATGTAGAGCTGTGAGTCCAGTTAAACCTTTCTTTTGTAAGTTGCCCAGTCTCGGGTATGTCTTTCTCAGCAGCATGAAAACAGACTAATATAAATTGTTGATGAAACTAGAAAAGAGTGGTTCCACACATGAGTTAGACTAGCAGTCAATAAATGCTGCAAAGAATAGTGTTTATTGAGTTTTCCAAGTCAGTAGTCTTTGTTGAGTTTTCCAGGTCACAAGACCTTGTTCAAATGAGAGTATCTTCCTTCATGGGTCTCTGGTTACTTGCATTTTTAAAGAATAAGAAAAACACAACTGAATGAGGTGATCCTGATCTTTTACTCTTCCTGTATTCAGAGTCAAATCCAGTAAGCTCTGAGAACTGACTCTAGGCTTTCTTTATCTATGACACCAGAAGTGAGTGCCACTGGTCTGCACCAGTGACATAGTGTTGCTAGTCCTTTCCCCCTATAGAGCTAGATGCCAGAGGCTCTCACACTCTGTGCTCCTGGCCCAGGGAGATCACTCCTTTCCATTGTGTGCAACTTGGGGCACCTTGCTCTCCTCTCTCCCTTCTCTCTCAGGAATCTGCAATGGCTCAGGTGACCTTCACCACCTTCTTTGTTTTCCTTCTCCTTTGGGGCTAAGTGACAATGATAATGCCTCTTCACTTTCTGAGGGAGGTGGAGAAATGGAGCATGAGCTCACCTGGAGGTTAATTAGGTGATATGTGCAACTGACAGTCTTCATTTTCCCAAAGGATAATCCTGTGTCAACATGAACTGAGGGTATTATTGTCCTTGCTTTTATTACACTATAGCTACTTCTATCCAGGCATAATTGGTCATATCTAATATCCTTTTCAGTTCAACATAATGGCTGCTTCTACCAGTTCAGAAGCGGCCTTGGAAAGGGAAATATTCAGTCAAGCACATTATTTGTCATTTAGTGATGATAAATGACTAGCTTTAAAGAAACTTGATTTGATTTGTCTTTCAAACCTGCCAGCTCTATGATTTTTAAAAGGCATGCATTTCCACTAAAATATTAGTTTTTTAATTTTCTCTTCTTATTTTTCCTTACTGCATTTTGTCTGTTTCTTTTTGGTGCTTGCTCACTTTGAACATTTATCCCATTCATTCATTCATTCATTCATTCATTTGCTTGACAGATATTTATGGAGGGCTCACTGTTCTAAGTGCCAAAGGTAAAATAGGGAGAAAACACACCACACTCTGCCCTCTTGAAGTTTAGAGTCTCACACTAACAGTAGCTGTGCTCATCCAGACCCTCTCTTCCTTCTAACTTAAGTATCCTCTGTGCTTGATCCATAGGAAAGCTGGTCTCATCCTTTCCCAGCTTGGGGACCTCAGCAGTTGGTGCAATGGACTCCTTCAGGAACCCAAGATAAGCTTGCGGCGCAGCTCACTCAAGTACCTGGGGTGCCGCTACAGCGAGATCAAACCCTATGGACTTGACTGGGCGGAGCTCAGCCGGGACCTCAGGAAGACGTGTGAGGAGCAGACCCTGAGCATCCCCTACAACGACTATGGGGACAGCAAAGAGATCTAGCATCATAAGGTCAGGGAGCTGCTGCCAGAATGAAGTAGGAAAGAGGAGGGATCCATCTGGTTTGGTTTGTGGATTTTTAATATTTTTTAATGGAACATTAAAACCTCCACAGCAACATCAAAACCAGGGAGAAAGTGATCCTTGCTCCCTGCAGAACTTCTTCAGTATGATGTTCTCCATCTGCATGATTGGGAAATCTGCCAGCTAGTGGCTTCATGCAGTGCCATATTTCTTTAGAGGATTACTTTGGGGTTTGCTTTGCCGTTACTTTGTTCCATTCATTTTTTGTCCCCGAGAAGATTACCAAAATGCTCAAGAGCTCTGCTGTGGTCCCCATGAAAAGTCTATTAAGTAGGCACCCTGTGCTCACTGAGTTCCTAAATCCATTGCAACCGGGGATAGAGGTGAGGTCAGAAAGTTGTTAGGCCTGCCTCAGGCCCCACGCTCAAACATGCCTCAGGAAGCATCTCACTCTGGGAGCCTTGGCCCTGCTCACAGAGAAAGACAATTAGAAAACTGGGGAAGGTGGCCCTTGTATGTGCCTCCTGGTTTTCTTCCTAGGCCTTGCTGTCACTATTTCCATACCTGAAAGGTGTAACCAGCTTTCATTATAGGCCCCAGTGGACCACTTGGGTTTTGAGAGCCTTCCTTATTTTAAGCCAGGACTGGGATTAAATCTCCCTCTGTCAGATCTCTGTCCTCTCCTCTGAACAACATGATCTTTGAGAGGGAACAAGATGCCTTCTGTCAAATGCACCTTCAGAAAAGTCTACCTGGGAGACTAGTTGGCAGTCCACATTCTAGAAAAGACTTGGAGTTTATTATTTTTTAAAAAAAATCCATGCTTCCTTTGGATGGACTTCTCCAGCCTACCAATATATATCCATGTGCCTGGATTATCTTTAACCCCCACACCTCTTAGACTGAGCAGGTAAGGCTTGGTGGATGTCTGATGGGGTCCAGGAAGGGTCAACACTTTCATATCAGTGTTACAGTGAACTACAGCTATTATTGATCACAGAAAATGTCTGTTCATCCCCACCTTGCTAAATTTGCTTGTGTTGCTAGTTTTGCAAATCGTTTCTCTGATAACCATAAGCAGGAGGATTCCACCATGGCCACTGCCCATCCAGTTGCTGGAATTCTGTGTAGGGAAGCACCACTGATTGCAGTTAAGGACTAGAGTGTTGTTTCCATCCCACAGCCCAAGCATTGACATGGTCACAAATAGTGACCCAGCCAATAGGAAGCCCAGACTTTCAGAAAGAGCCTGGCAAGGCCCTGTTAACTAGCAATGGCCTTAGCCATCCCATACAACTCAGTGGCCTGAACACACACCTTCAGCCATCATGCCTTCGACCAGGGCTCCTCATTTGGAAACACATGAGGAAGGTCGGGAAACAGATGCAGGACCTATAAGGCTAGTCATTGAGCTATATCGTTTTTTTTTCTAAATAATAATAATGACAGATAACATTTATTGAGTGCTTGCTGTATGCCAGGCACTGCTCTAAGAACTTTAGGTATCATTGAATTCTCACAGCAACTCCTGAGGAAAGTACTATTCTTGTCTCCATTTTAGTGTTAGGAAAATGAGGCAAGGAGGTTATACAATTTGCCCCAAATCCCTCATGCACTTAACTCACACTGAATTTCAGTGTGAGTTCAGGCTGTTGGTCTCCAGGGCACAGGATCTTAGCAACCCTGCAATACTCAGTTCTGTTTTTGGTATCATCTGGCACACAATTGTCCGAGCTCTCAGCCCAACAGGGAGCCTGTCCAGAGAGCTTTACCTTTCCCAAGCATCTGTGGCATGGACATGTCCTCTCTGCAGTGGAAGGAGGAAGGGCCAAAGTGTGCCCTTGGCCTTTGGAGCTAGAGCACCCTTGGGACCCTTAGTTCCACTGCACATGGCCCTCCTCCCCACCCTCATAACTGGGAAGGAAGCCTGTGATGAGGCTGAGATAAAGCACAGGGTGGTTTCACTGTCCTGTCTCCTTCTTTCCAAACACTGAAGGATTTATTTCAAACTCTCTAATGCACCTGCCTCAGCGATTCCCCTACTTTCAAAGAAAAGATCAGCAGAAAAACTGGCTGTCCCACCTGTGGCAAATGCTGGAGCCTCAGTTAAAGTGCCTCAAGGGGCAAATATTTCACCATTGCCAGAGAAGATGTGACAGGCCAATCAGACAGGGCCCAGAGCATCTCTTTGCTGCTACTGTTTGCCATCCTTCTATTCATGTCTGTGCAGAACATGGTGCTTTAAGCTTGAGTGGAAGCAGAGTGAGGCTGCCAATGCCTTTGTGCCCAGAAGTGGATGATATGGGAGTTGACAGACCAGGGAGAGGGTGAAGCAGGTATCAGGGTCCCTCCTCTGCACCCTCTCCTTCTTTTTATTTTAGGCATACTATCTTCCTCTCTCCTATCTTTCCCTCAGTCTCCTAAGTTCCTCTACCTTCTTTACCTTTGTTTTTTACTTCTTCTTTCTGTGACCCTCCATTTTTAGACCCCTCTTTCCCCAAGACTTTCTTCCTCCAGTTTCCCCTTGAGTTCTCCCCACTGAATGTGTGTATGTATGTGCACACACACACACATGTGTGCACACACAATGCACACAACTATGACTGGCTCCTACTTACATTCAAGTTAAAAAGGCTGATATGAATGGGGCAGGGGAAAGTCTTAGGATGGTTGTACAATTGACTGGAGGATTTTTTCCCCTTGAAAGACACTATTGATCGCACCCTGCTGACTTTTCCCGATGCTTGCCAGAAGGAACCCATCCTGGCTAGAAAGGGTGATGGTAACTGGACCAGTATTCAACCTTGAGTTTTCAAGCTGCCAAACAGGTCTTAAGGGAGGTGCTTATATCCCACCAACACTCTCCCAGCTCCCGTGTCCCCAAGACCTCTGGAGTTTCCTCTTGAATGTACATGAACCACTGTAATAGCATTAGACTTTTAATTGAGTGTGCAATTGTTTTCCATGGAGTTTGGTCCGTTCATTATTTTTTAGTTAACTACACTTCTTGATATTCAAATGTTCTATTAAAAAACTGAGTATGAAGAAAAACACTTTACTACTGTAGAAGGAAGAAAGAATATAATGTGACCATCTTCAGGTATAACAGTGTTGTTTAAAAGAGAATTATTGTATGATTATAAAAGATGAAATAATTAACTGAATAATAAAACAAAGCTATTAGTAAGTGTTGGGTATGTGGATGTTATCTTGTGTCTTTCAATAATCTGAGTAAACTGGTTAGACTCACCAGGGAACTTGTTAAAGTTTTAAATGTTACACTTCAGATTCCAGACATATGGGCCTTATAGTCATCATTCTATCTGGAAAAAAAAGAATCAAATATTTCATAGCAAATTATAAACTTTAAATAGTAGTGAGTCCCATCTTCTCTCTACAACCTTCTCCAAATAAGTAGCCAGTGATATGTATTTGTTGCACAGCTGCTATATTTTAGACACTACACATGATGCAGAGGATACAGGCTTACTCTCTATCAGAGAGTGTGGCATCCTATGGGGAAAATTAGGCATTGAACTTATCATCACAAGGGTGAGGAAGACTATGACAGAAAAGTACAGGATGCTGTGAAAGCTGCTGAAATGTATACTTTGGCCATTTAAGAAAAATGTTGAAGAAAAATATTGCAAAAGGCCCTCCCAGACACATTCCTGTCTTGCATTGTGTAGGGGCATTTGAGACAGGCTGACTTATGAAATGCTTCAAGATGTGTAACCCAAAATATGTAATCTCTTTCTTTCTCTCGATAATGCCACTTTAAATAGAGATTATCTCAGCTGCCATCAAAATATGTGATTCTATTTAAATTCTTCAACAATCAGGTGTTAAGTGCCTGGGCTTGATAGGTCCCCTTGAAAAGTAATGATCAGAATCCAAGTCCCTGCCCAAGCAGGGGCAATTAAAAGAAGGTGATGACTGTAGCAGTTTTAAAACATGGCCACAGATTCTTTGACACCCCTCCCGTATAAAGTGTGATCTACTGCCTCTCTCCTTGGATCTGGGCAGGTTTATAACTATTTTGGCCAACAGATGGTAATGGAAGTGACACTATGTGACTTTCAAGTCTGAATCGAAAAAGGCCTTAGGGCTTCTGCCTTCTTTGGAACTCTTGCTCTTGGAGCTCTGAGCCGCCACCTAATAAATTCAAGACTATTGTGCTGAGACCACCATTCTGGAGTGGTCACGTGGCAGGGCTCTGGTCCACAGTCCCAGCTCAGATAAAGCACCAAACAGGTGAATGAAGCTGTGCTGAGACCCCAAGACAGGTGGTATCCCAGTTGCATGCTACCAAGCAACCTCCACCAATACCACATGAAAGAGAAGAATCACCCCACAAGCTCCTCCTGAGTAGCTGCCCCCCCACCCAATTATGTAACATAATAAAATGGTTATTGCTTTAAGCCACTAAGGGTTTTGTTTCTTTGTTTGTGAGATGGAGTTTTGCTCTTGTTGCCGAAGCTGGAGTGCAGTGGTGTGATCTCGGCTGCCTGCAACCTCCACCTCCCAGGTTCAAGTGATTCTCCTACCTCAGCCTTCCAAGTTACAGGCACCTGCCACCATGCCTGGCTTTTTTTTTTTTTTGTATTTTCAGTAGAGATGGGGTTTTGCCATGTTGGTCAGGCTGGTCTCAAACTCCTGACCTCAGGTGATCCACCTGCCTTGGCCTTCCAAAGTGCTGGGATTACAGGCATGAACCACTGTTCCTGGCCAGGGATCTTTTAAATAAAAAGAATCCAATCAGGGGTCAGCAGTGCCTTTCCATCCACTCAGTGACAGAACATTTAGGTAAGCCCCCTGCTCTGGGCATGAATTCACTGTGGAAAGGAGATGAGAACTTATGGAGACTGGGCTACATCCACAATGTCCCTGTTACCAATGAAGTGGGTCTCTGCCTCCATGGAGGGGAGCAAGAAGAAGGGTGGGGCACTGTATCCTAATACTTCTGAGGGGGTGAATCTTTGAACCCAGATAGGAATTCCAGGAGAAGAAGAGAATTGTTCCAGAGCTGGGAAAAGAAAGACAGAGAAGGGAGTGGACAATTTGGGACAAGGGAAAAACATTGGAAGAGAAGAGTTTCTTCCAATTTTACTTGTTTTTCTGTCCCTTTGTATTTGGAACTTTTTGGATGCAAATGTGCATACCCCATACTTATTATGTGCCAGGCACTGTGCTAAACACTTGAACTGCATAATATTCATCAATCTTCATTGCAAGTCTGAAGTAAATACTCTTAAGAAAGAAGAAGCAGTCTCGGTATCTTTATATATCTTGCCCAAGTTCACAGCTAAATGGAAGTCCAGGCATTTTGACCAAGGGCTGTCTGACACTAACCCTTACACCATACTGCCGTCATGATTAATGAGTTTGTTTCTCATTCATTGTCCTAACAAGGGAAAGACTCATCCCACTGAGATTTTTGCAAATCACAACCCAGTTACCCCATGTCAGACAATAAGAGAGAGTGTGGTTGGCCAGTGCAAACTCAGTAATGCCATTAGTAAATCAACTCAGGGCATATAGATTACCTTTACAAGCTGAGCAGATTGTCTCTTCTTGTTTGTTTAGTTGTGTAGCTTGGTTTGGGTTTTTTAATTTTATTTTCCGTCTGTGACGTGAGGATTATTCAGAGCCAAGAAATTGTGACTCTCACTCCGTATGTTCAGTGTTGCCTTTTACTATGCTTTAATGATTCTTTTTGTCCCAGTCTCTGTTTTCTGCATGCATCCATGGTAACACTCAATGCTTGGGTGAGAACTTGGGGAACAAATGCCTACTGCCCTGAGGACAGAATAGCTTGATATGTTTTGATAACCTAATGCCTCCTAACCCTGCTCCCACCAGCAACTCCTATTTTATTGTCACATCAAGTAAGCAATTAATGAGCAGTTTGGTTTCAAATGAAACCTCAACATTATATAATAAAATTTTACAATTTCTCTTGACATATGTGGGAGTCCAGGATTTGGCTCATGTCTGCACTATTCCAGAGTGAGAAAATAAATAAATAAATCTCTTTGTTCTGGTAGTTTGCAGTGTCTGCTGTAATTGGATTGATTCCCCTAGAGATAGACAGGTTTTGACATCATGTTTCTTCACCAAATCTGCCTTTTGTTAGAGTCTATGATATGCTTGCTCACATGGGAGTACAAATTACTGTAATTGATTCCTTACTATCTTTCTCAGTGGGAGAACTTTAGCCATGTTTTGTGCTTAATAATTAGGAGCAACTTCCTTTGTTTCAAATAATTCAAATGTCAAGTGCCCCTGAGGCTATTGGTGTCCCATGAGTCAGGCAGTGTTCCCTGAAATACCAACTTAGAGATGGAACCGCCTCATGCCCTGTCCCTGTGGTGTGGAAGGATTTAAGTGCCCACAGATAAAACTAAGGCTGAATGTGCCTTACATGCCATTTTGCCCTGATGACCACTGAATATAACAGTAATGCACACACACCTAATCAACCACTGCCAGTTTGTTCTCCGATCCATTTCCCAACCTTCCACTGTTCTGTATCACATAGTGCTGACTCTTACAAACTATTGGAACTTTTCCCAGACTCCTTTGTCAACAGGCTTCCAGCGTGTTGGGACAGTCAGAGGAGTTGTAGATGATTGGAGGAAAGGAAGAAGAAGGCAACAGGGATATTTCCCCTTCTCCCTGCCTCAGATGGTGTCTCCAGCATCTTCTTCATGACCTCTGTCTCCTCCATGTGACCCTCCATCCCCTCAAAGCAGGAGCTGCGCCCTGATGTTGCTAATCTGATAGGTTGCTCCTATTTGTCCTTCTGCAATCTCAAAGTCTTTCTGATTGGTTTCTCACCTTGAACTTCCTCTGTGGAATTACCTAAAATGTATTCTGCTTTCCTGACTAAGTATTGATTAATATATACTTCAAACTAAAAGTTAGTACATATCATCTGACATGGAAATTTTGTAACTCTTTAGGATTTGAAAGACAATCTGGAAGATAACAATTTTATGCCAAAAGTAAGTACATTTTTATGAATTCTAAGATTGATTGCAGGGGTGACGAATAGGTTTCCACTTGAGTGTGAAATTTGATAAAGCAGCAGTGGCTGCCTGGAAAACTGACTTGAAAAAGATTCTGAGAATGGATTTGTACCTGGCCAGAAAGAGTGATGAGATGCATGATCAATACTTCATACAGATATTGAAATGGCAAATAGCAAGATATGTGCCGTGCATTTGTCTTGCGTAATTTATAGAGCCAAAATAGGCATGGAATACTCAAAGTCCGTACCATTTAGGAAAATCTATTATGTATGCATCACATATTGTATATAACTTATGGCATATACAAAGGTTAACATAAGTTCATTACATGTTGAAAATGGAAATAGAGTGAGAACAAATATTTTTGAGATTTGCTAACCCCACTACTTATACATCAATTTCATAGCATTTCCCTTATGTTTTCTGAGCTGCCATTTTTACGTATAAATCAGTATTTTTTTAAAAGACCTAACAGTGTTGATTTGGTATCTTAGATGGCAGAAAATGAAAAATTTCAGTCTCCATCTGTTTCTGCCACTTGAGCAACGTATCAGTAAGGCTCCAGTCAAGACTTTGACAAAGAGAATTTAATATCAGGAATTGGTGAAAAGGTTCTGGAGAACCAAACAAAGCAAAAATATCTGAAACACTGAGAAAGTATAGAGGTATTAATATTAACTGCAGGACACAGCCACAACCTTTAGGGCTGGGAGAGCAAAGGGAGGAATTTTGTTGACTCAAAACTAGATTCCCTCAAAAAGGAGGGGTCATTTGCCTGGTGCTGGGACTTCTTTGGAAGAACATAATGAGGCTGGTTTTTTATTTTATTTTGTTTATTTATTTATTTATTTTTGAGACGGAGTCTTACTCTGTCACCCCGGCTGGAGTGCAGTGGCAAAATCTCAGCTCACTGCAACCTCTGCTTCCTGAGTTCAAGCAATACTCCTGCTTCTTGGGTTCAAGTGATACTCCTGCCTCAAATCCTTGAGTAGCTGGGCACCACCATGCCTGGCTAATTTTTGTATTTTTAGTAGAGACAGCGTTTTGCCATGTTGGCCAGGCTGGTCTTGAAGTCCTGGCCTCAAGTGAAGCGCTGGGATTACAGGTGTGAACTACCGTGCCTGGCCGAGGCTGGTTCTTTAATGCACAAAGATGAAAGAGACAGGAATACACTGCTGTTGCCACTGTGAGAAGCCATTGGTTAGAAGCTGCTGAGTTGAACATCCAGCCAACAGGAAGGCACCAGCCCCTCTCCCTTCTTCCTTCCAGTCTCGCTGATGTCCCCATCGACAAAATCTAACATGGACTGACTGATAAAAAGGAACTGGTTTGTAGTGTTCCAAAAGCAGCATCACGAAGCAGAGGATGGATGGTGGGTTTCAGCCATGACACAGTAGCTTACTAACTGCAACAAGCAGCCTGAAGGTGGAACAAGACAAGACTCTTGAAATTACTTAATGCAGTGGCAAGAATATGCCTAGCAAGTGTTCAACTAATATTACCACTCTGGGATCCTCTTCAGTGTCCCTTAGACACTGAAACGAGACCACATGTTTCACCAACGTTGTCCTTCCCCAGTTGCTTTCTCTTCATAACAGATTAGGGTAGCAAGAAAACATGTTCCAAATTTCCATTACTCATAATTTTTTTTATGTGCCAAAGATCTTTTGAATCTGAAATTGGACTTCCTTTAAGAGGTTTATCGTATGTGAGGTTTCTTTGTTGCCGAAGATGCTATTTTTTAATAGCAACTAATGTTTATTGATGACTAATTATGTCCCAAGCACCATATAAGCACTTTTGCATAGCGTCTGTAGTCTAAATCACTGAACAACCCTATAAAACGATACTACCACCATCTACATGTTACACATGAGATGTTACAAACTTCAGTTCCTTTTTGTCAGGCTTAGATTAACTGGTCTAGGACCATACAGCTGGGAGCCACCATTAAGCATGGGAGGCTAGGATATCCCCTTTTTACCACTCTGCAAAGCTGCCATGTAGCTCACTTAAATCACTTTTCCTTCTACATTCATTCAGCATAGTGAGTGAACTGAACTAACAGCAAAATTTGATAAAATGCTTTTTTTGTTTGTTTTGTAATCTAGGAGGAGGGAGGCAATGCACACAGTTCTTGCTTACAGCAAAACTGGGAGCCTTCTGATAAACAAGACGTAGCAATCTTTTTTATATTTCCCAGCCTTGCTGCTGCATCCAGGTCATTAGCACAGAGGCAGTCCTGCCATGGAGGAGGCATGACTATGGCTCTAGGCCTGCGCACTTTCAAGGCTCCTGGTGATATGTGTTTATTGGCATAGGTAAAAATGGAAACTCCAGAACTCCTCCCATCTTTGAGCTCACTGAAATTTAACCTACACTGGCTTAACCTACCAAGTATAACTATCATTCTGGCCTGGCCATATTCTCAGACAGACCATTCCAGCTACTGGGATGTCTGTACAGTCAGAGGACAGGCACATTCTACCATGCCCATTTTGATCTGCTGCGTGTACACCATGGTAACTCCTGACCAGGAAGGTCAGTGTAATGCACTTCAGACTTCTGGATCCTCCAAACAGTTTCATTTTTGGGTATCCAATGAAGGAAGATGTTTTGATCCTCACCCTGTAGCTTCTATGTCCCTTGGCAACTAGGAGGGGATCAGAAAATGCCCACATAGAGGTGTTGGTGATGGAGCTGACTAGAGTAGGGCAAAGTGGGGGGAACATAAAGAAAGGGTATCTGGTTGCCATGGCAAGCCGGCAAACACTCAAAAGAGAGAAGGAGTGGCCTAGGACTTAATGAAGTGCCACTGGGTTTGAGCAGTAACTGGAATGTCTGAGTGTAGCTGCATTCCTTCCCACAGAGCCTGGGGCCAGCCCACTAGCAGGGACTATCCGTACCTCTCAGGAATGCTCAGGATAAAGACAGCCACGAAAAAGACAAGCAGGCCTCCCAGGTGTGGGTTTCCATACTCCAGCCACAGAAACTGGGGCCTCCCAGAAGAAATTCGGAAAACTCCTCAAAGAGCCAAAAGAGACTTGATCTACAAATTATTTTTTTCCCTAAAATCTGACACTGACATTCTTCGGGGTATGAGAAGGCACTTTGAAAGTCCTTCCTTGCAGAAGTTTACTTCTGGCTTTCTCTTTGTCCCCTACCCTACTCTAAGATGGTATTCTCTCTCACTGTGGCAGTGGCCCCAGGGTCTGAGAGACCTCATGGTTTGATCAAACAGAAGACATGTTAGCAGTGGGACTGTAGATGACAGTGAGTTGAAGAGGCAGGTCTGGAAAGATGCTGGATCCAGAAAAGACAAGGTGATAAATATATGGAAGGACTGGGGCTGGCATGGCACCGGCAACTGGATTTAGAGAGTACAAAAAAGCCTGAGGTCAAGGCAGAGTCGGGTGTCGGAGTCCAGTGGTTGAATGAAGCATTCACTAGCCAGGAGATTCCTAGAAACTCTGATAAGAGTGTAACAGTGAGGTCAGCTGCTGGCCAGGTAGCCAATGAGGAAGGAGACTTGGAGGCCCCTCGAAGAGCCTGGAAAACAGATATTGCCAAAATCTCAACTTGACTTCACCTCTGAGTCTTGCTACTTAAGTTCCCGCCTTCAGACTAACTCTTCTGTCCTATTTCATCGTTCCTAAACCTTAACTAGCTTAGAGGAAACTCATGTCTAACGTGTGCCATGAATGGAAACTAGAAACAAGTAGTGAGATTTTGAGCACTTATGAAATGCTAATGAGGTGATGTAGGGTACTTCACTGAAAAAGAAGGAACAAAATCCATTTACTAATAATATGTGATCAAATATTAAATATTTAATAAAGAATTTAAAATGTAATCAAATATGTATTAATAACTATATTTTTAGCTCCAGCTATACTAGGGAAAGAAACTCGTGCAGAGCGTTTTGTGTGTGCCAGATGCCTTCAAGGATGACTAGATTGCCCATTTGAATGTGTAGAACATCCAAGAAAATTTAAGCTCATCCCTCAACTTTACAAAGGGGCCCTAAAAGACTCAATCATCTGCTCAAGGTCTCCCTGAGCTAGGATTCCAACGAGGTCTTGATGTTGAAGTTTGTACTCCCTGGATGAGCACACATGAATACGTAAGTGCCTGCAATGTCTACCAAAGATCACTTTGAGAGAGACAAGGCCTGAAATACAAAAACGCCTTGTTACCTCCGGGGACTTCATTTATACCGAGAGAACCTCTGCTACTCTCCCCAAGCAATGACCATTGCCTGGGGCACTCTTCCCTACATGAAGGTAAACTGTCTAACTCTAAAATTATGATGGGTGGTTATGGATTGCTCATTAGTGAGTGTGCTGCCCAGGAAGAGCCCCGGGACATGCTCTGGCATTAGCATGACCCTCTAAAATGGTGGAGAAATTGCACTCTCGATGACATAGTTTTTAAAAAATTTTTCCTCCCTTAAAACTTGGAATCAAGGTCACATTCTATTAAATCTGGGGCCTCAAACTGGAACACGGCATGGCTTTAAATGAAATGATACTGAAAACATAGCCAAAAGTTCATAGAACACTTAATTGTATGTGAGTGTGCATGTATGTGAGGGAGAGGGAGAAACGGAGAGAGAGAGAGAAACATTAACCAGCCTGTTAAAATGATGTATATCCCAGGCCAGAAAGTGCACAGGAATTCAAAAGCTGACCAATAACCATCTCCACTAATTTGTTTCTTCTTGGTTCTTTCTGTACCAGGGATACTTCTGTTTACTTAGGGTAGTGATACATAGAAAAACTATTTTTGAAGTGCCAGCTCCAGGATAGGCACTTCACATTCACTGTAGTAAGTCTGCATAACAATTCTGTAAGTTGGAAATTTCTTAACATCTTGCCATTTCACAGACAGGAACACTGAGTCTCAAGCCATTAACTAATTTGCTCAGGATCTCCCAACTTGATCTCGGGTCAAGTTGCCTCTTAGACCCTCTATTTTGTTTGATCGACAGTTGCTACTATTTCCCCCCATCCACGTGAACTACTTACACCTGAGATGTTTATGTGCACCTGGTAGTCTATTAGCTGGGCAAAAGCATGCCTTAACATAAAACTGATCTTTAAGTCCAGAATACAGTGATAACTTGAGAATGAATCATTTTGCTGCTGTGTACTCCAAACCCACAGTCTTCTATGTTGGCCTTGCACTACCATCAATTCTTGAACTATTGCTCAAGATGCGATCAAAACATAAAACTCTAGTATCCACAGATCAACCTACTCATCAACCGCAAACACACAAATACAACATGCTCTTTTCTTTTGGTTTTCACATGCATCAAATCAGAGTTGAAATTCAATTCGACACATTTCAAGGTTTTATTTAGGGCAGGAAAGAACACTATGTAAGGCAGTGCCAGAGATCCAAAAATGGGTAATACAGCGTTTTCAGAGCCACCACATAAAGGTGTGAGGTTGTGTCCTGCCCAAGACTGCCTGATCCAAGGAGTGAATATGTCCAGAAATCCAGCCACGCTACCTGGATTTTCAAGCCATAGTCTCTGATGCTGACTTGCCTTTATTCAGATAAAAGGATACCTTTTTCTAACTCTCCCAAATGGCATCAAATGGCCTAGTGGAGCCCCAAGTTCACCTGCTGTTAAAGAGGTTACAATTGAATAGTGAAGAAAGACAAGAACACACATCTAATAAAAATATCAGTCAAATGTATTGATTATCCTAGAAAAGGACAATAGGGGTTATGGGAACCTTAAATCTCATCAAACAGAAAGATGAAGAAAGTCTTCATGAGATTAGAGATGTGTGAGAAACTCTTGAAAAAATGAGCAAGTTTTTTGGCATGTGAAGGTAGAAGGGAAGGCGCTCCAGGTTAGAAAATAACATTAGCACAAAAGTGGGAACTTCAGGGACTGGGGAGGTATCACCTTTGGCAAGGGTATGGAGTATTTGTTCAGAAGTAAGGGGAGGTCAGTGTAAAAGGTTGGCTGTGCAGTGTGAAAAGTCTCTGTGTTCGAACCTTAAGGACACACAGAGACAGCAAACTCTTTCCATGAGTAATGGGTGACTCCACAAGAGCTGTGCTTTCAGAGGAACAGTGTGGACTCACTGTGCTGGAATCAGTCGGAGGGGGATGAGGCAGGTGAGGAGGACTTGCTTGGACACTTTACCATGGCCTGTTCCAGAAGTGATGCCAGCCCCAGCCAGAGTGAGAGCACAGCAGAAGGAAGGAGGATGATGGATGTGAAAGATGTGAAGGATATGCATGGATTATTCACAAGTACAGAGAAACTGCTGTAGAAAACAATTTTACTCTGAGTAAAAGCCAGAGTCATTATCATAGCTAATAAGACCCTCCATGGTCCCCTCCATCCCTCCACACTTAACTCTGACCTCACCTCTCTCCCTCACTCTGCTCCAGCCATACCCCAGCCTCAATGGTCTTCTTCACACACACAAAGTTCTCTCCCACCTTATACTTGCTGTTCCCCGTGTCTGGTTCATTCTCCCTCCCAGGTATCACTTGGCTCATTTCCTCACTCCCTTTGCATCTCCAAGAAGCATCCATGGACCTTCCCTATGTGAACTAGCTCCTCTCCAGCCCTGCCACTCCTTACCCCAACTCACTGCATTTTTTTCCATAGCAATCTTCCACAGCTGGCATACATATTTGTTGCCTACTAATTTGTCTCCTTCAACTTCAAGTTTCTTGAGGACAGCAACTTTGTTTTACTCACTATAGTATCGCTAGTGCCTCGGATGTAATAGTTGTTCAACAAAAATATATTGACTAAAATAATGATATTATCAGCTATGTGAGTAGTTTTAACTTCATTGAAGTCAGAGAAGGCCGCATATAAAACACATAGCTTTGGGAGATACTGAGTTCCTTGATACGAGGTGAGTTCATAATGAAGCAGGACAACTCACTGGAAGGAATGCTATAGTGAATAATAATGAACTTTTGGAGACCCTTTCAAGCCTGAGAACCTGCAGAACTAAGTATGGTGCTTTATGTGTGTGGTTTCTCAGGAAATGGAGTGTTGTAATAGAGCATGGCGGGTTAATGCACGAACTCTAGAACCAGACTACTGGGTCCAAACCCTGGCTCTGCCACTTACTGAATGTGCCATCTTGGGCTTCTTTGTGCCTCTCTCAATATTTCTCACGTCTCATTTATATTAAGTGCTACATTGCTCTCCAGTCACTGTCTGACTTCCCAAAGTTAGGGTCCCAGGAATGACTACGTATCTCAGCTACTAAAAAATGGCTTATGAAAGCTACAAGTCAGTAAGAGATCTTTTTATTTGTTTTTTAATTTATGGTTTCAGGTGTCTGGATGTATAATTTGTAGATGATTTATTAAATGTATTTTTCCAAACTAGAATAATAGAATCCAAAATATCCACCTCAGCATGATGTAACATTACATTAGCCATGAGATATAAGTAGCATGATTTAAAAAGCAAATTGAATTACATATGTGTGTAATACTTTAGAACTGTACTGGCCAGTGGCATGGCTAGCTACATGTCGCTATTTAAACCACTGAAATTAAGTAGCATTTAAGATTCAGTTTTTCAGTCTTATTGGTCACTTTAAAGGCTAGATGGCAACCTGTAGTACCTAGTGGCTACCACATCAGACAATGCAGATGTAGAACATTTCCATCATTGTCGAAAGTTGCATTGGGCTGTGCTATTGTATAACTGGATAAATTCAGCAATTAAATTGTCTTTTGAAGAAAATAACCAGTGTTCCACACAGCTAATGCAACTTTATAGGCATATTCTGGCTGAGTTAACAAACATTTCTGCCAACTCCAAAATTTTACCCTAGCCCACTCTTTTCTTCAGCTCCATGCTTTAGAAAAGAAAAGGTTGCTTTACCCTACAGATCCCTTTTGCTTCTCTCTGAATCAGTGGGATAGAACATCTCCTACCAGCCAAACTACTTGGGAGTCTCCATTTGTTCTAACTGTCCTGGGAACATAACTAATGATGGCACATATCTTAGTCTCTCTCATGTCAGGGAAGCATGGTGTTTGAGAATTTGAAGCCACAAAAGGGCAATTCCCCCACCCCCGACTTCCTTTTCTTTGCCCTCAAACTTTTTTTTTTTTTTTTTTAAGATGGAGTCTTGTTCTATCGCTCAGGCTGGAATGAAGTGGTGCAATCTCAGCTCACCACAACTTTTGCCTCCCAGGTTAAAGCGATTCTCCTGTCTCAGCCTGATAAGTAGCTGGGATTACAAGTGTGTGCCACCATGCCTGGCTCAATTTTTGTATTTTTAGTGGAGAAGAGCTTTCACCATGTTGGCCAGACTGATCTCGAACTTCTGACCTCAAGAGATCCGCCCACCTCGGCCTCCCAAAGTGCTGGGGTTACAGGCATAAGCCACCATGCCCAGCTGCAAACTTTTTGAGAGAATAATCTATACACATCATCTCCATCAATCACTCTTTAACCCCTTCCTGTCTGGCACTTCTTAAGCACTATGCTGGGTATGGGGTTGCAAAAGTAGATATTTAGGAAACTGAGACTCAGAGAGATTCAGTAACTAGATGACTTATCTAGTGAGTAATGGACCCCGAATTCAAACTCAGATTTGTCAGCCTTGAAACTTTGTGGTTGTCATCCTTGCATATCATTATGCTGCTACCCATGGGTCACAAGTCACCAATACATCCTACGTATTGACTTTCTAGGTCCAGGCTCAGTCATCCCTGCCCCCAGCTTCCCTGTGCCAGGTCACCTATCAAGGTAGAGAAAGCATGAACAATGTTGAGTTAATAAGCAATATTTCCCCATTGTGAAGACCACTTGGATATTCTAAAAAGCTATCTAAATTTTCTTACGGATTATTCTAATGGTTATTGATTCGCTACCTATGAAGTCGCTACTTGGAAGTCATTTGTACCCTAAGATAACTTGCCTAACTATTCAGGAAGCACTTTGAGTTGCACGTATTAAATTGTGGTATGGGGGAAATTCTCTAACTGGAACAGTCTTTTATGTGTATAAACATTTTTAAACCGGCAATTGTCTTCAGAAGGGCACGTTGACGCAACATAATTGGTAGTCATTAAAAAGTCAACACAGTCCCTTTTTTCACTCATTTTTTTTTGCATTTGAATATTTGACTGTTGTGTAGACAAAGAAAAGGAAGCTTGTTTATATTAAATTATCTTAGAAGAAAATTGAATTTGAAGAACATTAGCAAATTGCAGTTAATGTGAACTATTGTCATTACTCGGAACTATCTTTCAGGGGTTAGAAATGTTTTTATTATACGCACTTGGAATAAAAATTTGACCTGTAGATTTCTTTCAAGAATGTGCTTCATCATTGCTAATGCATAGCAATGTAACCTAAAGATTGAGTGGCAGGACCAGATTAAAAATGAAAAACAAACTGTCTTCAGCAAGGAGCCAAATGTGGCAAATCACACACCATAGTACATTGGCCACCAGACTGAATTCTGACTGGAAAAGATGTACTCAATCTCAGGTAGGCTCACACTGTGGGAGACTTGAGAATAACCATCTATTTTCTAAACTAGTCTTGTGTTTTGCCAGGCCAAATATCCCAGGCACACGTAGAAGCTTTTATGGGCATGGACCGTTATGGGTTACGAGATTCTCACCACCACCACCCTTTCCTTCTGAGCTAACCACTGGGAAACCCAGTGGTCTTTCTGGAGCAACATAGAAAGAAATGACCCCAAGATAGCTTCAGAGATGCCCTGGAGCCTTTCTCATTACCTCACCCAACCCTAAGCCCTTCATCATCTGGATGGTCTGAATCTAAGAGTAGTGAGTCTCCCAGCTGACAGATGACTCATCATGTCATTTAAGTTTGTCAGTCAATGGAAACCAGAGCTCCAAAGTCTCTGTCCAGGACTCTCCCCAGGGAAGCTATTAAGGAAAATGCTGCCTTGCCAGACATTTCTGTCCAGCTGGCCTAACTGGTATGTGCAAGGGCATCTGCTTATACTCAGGGCCTGGCATGAGGAGAGGGCCCTGGAAGGGTGCTCAAGAAGGTTTGCCCTCAGTTTTCCTACAATTTGCTATGAACAACAGGCAGGAGAGAAAATAGGCTTAGCTACTAAAAAAGCCACAAGGAAAGCAATGAGCACCTTGAAACATAAACCGGTAAAAAGACATTAAACTTTCACATTGAAAATGGATTTGGGTTTACTCTTTGGCGTAGCAGGCTGAACACTGTGCAGTAGAAAAATATTACATTTGGGGACAAAGAACTTGGATTCCCACCCCAACCTGCACTTAGATATGTGAACTTAAATTTTCCTGTAGCCTCACAGACACTCAGTTTCTTCATCTGTAAAATGAAAAGAAACAAAACAAAACTGTCCTTACTGTGCCTAACCTGTGGGTAGCCATAAACCATATGAAAGCACTTAGTAAACCATAAAGAAGATGCTTTTTTTCTCTCTCAAATGTTTATTTCTAACCACAAACCTCTCTCCCAAGTCCAAGCTCACATTCTCAACTGTCCATTCCACAGTTCTTTCCAAATGGCTCATAGGTGTGCTAAGATATCTGCTCAGCCCTTCCAGTAGCCAGGTGGTGACTGGTGTGGCCAGAAAACTCAGCAAACTGGCCCCAACTGCAGAAGCCTCCTCTAAGGTTCTGAACACTGCTTTAGATAGCATTTCCTATCTGGCCCTCAACCTGAGTTTATTGAAAGAGCAAATGAATACTCTTTCTTTAAAAGCCTGCTCCTGCTAGCTTTCCTCTTCTGTTAGGGCTGACAAGCTTTCAGATTGTGTATTTAATGCAGAGGCATCATCCTTGACATTTCATTTCACCTCTCTCCATCCTATTAATCACCATTTTTCTTTTCCTTCTAACATCTTGGTGTCCCACAGAACCAGGCTAACTCCCTTCATATGATCTTGAAGAACTTTCTCTACCAGGCTGTGGCTTACCATTCTTATCTGTGAAGTGAGAATATGTTATTTGCAGCTCTGTTGTAAGAATTAAGTAAGATTCTGTATTTACCAAATGTATGGTACATGCTAGCTTAGTTCTACCTTCCAGCTAAGCTAGATGCCTCACTGATGTTCCATAATACACACCGATCCCATTCCTACCTCCACAGCTTCAACCCTCTTATTTACCTTGCCTGGACTCTCCTCTCCCCACCCCCATTTCTGCCTGTCAGATCATATGCATCCTTCTCCAACCAGTTTCTAAATGCTGCCTACCTTTGGCATCCAGGAGTGAGCCCTACTTCCTCTGAACTGTAAGTAATTCTTGCACTTTATTTCAAAACTCATGAGACATTTGACATTCCTACCTCACATTCTACTTTCATATATGCCATGTCTTCTTATGGGCTTTCATGTTCATCTTCCTTACATATTCTATTTACTTAACAAATCATTTTTAAATGACTAAAAGAAATGACTAATCAATCAAATAAATAATGACTGTTGCCCGGACCCGGCACAAGACAATGGAAAGTGATTAGAAAGTGATGAAATGATTTAAACAAAGAGACACCAAAGACACTTCATATTTTGTGTGCTAATTTTTTAATGAACATCTTATAATCTTACAAAATAACTGGCTGTAGCTGTTTTACATTACAATACAGTAGATCAGCTCCTTTCACTACATTCCCAATCAAGCCATCCCCTTGGGTGTTAACTAATGCACTCAATAATGATCACAAAGAATACAGGAAGTGCCAAGTTCAATGCCTTATAATAGAAAAAAGAGAAGAAGAGAATCAGGAAGAGCTCTTTACTTTCACAATCCCCTTACTGTCATTTCTGTCAGTATCTGCCCATTCTCCTCACCCTGTCCCCTTAGCTGCCTTTCTGATTGGAAGCTGTCATGCCAGTTGTCAGAGCCAGCTAGCCCTGGGCCACCTGGGCACAATCAAACACACAGAAGAGTCTCTGAGAAAGTCTGTCAATGACCACATGGGTGGATAAGAGCAGCAGAATGTGGACCACCACATGGAGTGAGGGTGAGTTGATGTTGCTGGGATCTGTGACCACAGCGTCTTAGTCCTTCCACTTTATCAGTGACCTGAGTTGCTCAAAACATCAGGTCCCAGGAACAAAGACTGGAAGAACCTGCTGTCTCTGAATAGCTATAGCTGACTATGGCTGGGAAGCCTTATAGCCTAAGAGGCTCTTCACACACAACAGGAATTTTCCTTTTGCCTTCCCAGAGCAGTGGTGAATTGCAGAGAATAAAATATTTTAAAATGAAGTTTAAAACAGAAACGTTCTTACTGTTGCTCTTGTGGAGAGACCACATAAAGACACACACTGGCATGAACCACAGGCTCCATGTTCCTGAGCTGAGTAATGCCCAGGATAACAACTCCTCTGCATCAATCTCAGACAAGGTAGGATTCCCCAAGGCAGAACTTAGCACACGTCCAGCAATTTGGACATTTTCCCCAAGAAAACAATTTTATAAAATTTTGAAAATAGAGTGTCTAAACTTTTCCATTGTCCTTTGCATATTGAAGCCTATCAGAATCCCAAGAACAAATATGTTTGTCTTCTTGGAGGCACTAAGCATGTGTCAAGACAACGAATAGTATCTGAACGACACTTTCTTTATGCTAGCGATTAGAGGACAAAAGGTTTTTTTTGAATGGGTGAACTCTGCTCTTTCCTTTTCCCAATAACTTTGCCACCCTCATTCCACAACCCACAGATTAATGTGGGTATATCGCCTTATTCGTGTTTTACTCCCTTTCAGGGTATTGTTCTTCCCTACGTGATAGTGTGGATAATATTTCTATAGTTGTGGTAGTATTTCCTATTCCTATTTGCACAGCCATTGCTCTAGTGTTGATGGGAAGAGTGGAAAAACTGTGGTCAAAGCAAAAGAGCGGAAGATGGGAAGAGACCACAGTTGAGCTCTAAATTTTGTCTGTTCTTGGTTTCCACTGGAGAAGAAGCTTCAAGGGAGACAAGCCTCACAGCCTTCCTAAAATGAGTAAAACTAGACTGTTAAACAGAAATTGGCTCCTTACTCTCTTTCCCTAGGGTCTAATCCAGAAACTGTTACAAGAAAATGTAACTGCAATAGACCACATCCCAGTGAGCCTGGGACGTAAATAGAGAGAGGCTTAATGTGGTCATTTCATGTGCAGTCCATCTATCGGATAAGAAAGGGTAAAAACAACAAAATGGACCTTAAATATCTGAAATTCTTCTGTCTCCCCACAGAGTGTCACCCTTGCTCCATGCATTTCTATAACTTGCTCAAGTCAAAATCTCCGGCTCACAGATTTTGTACATGATACTTCAAGAGAATTTATCTCAGATTCTTCATTGCTCAAGGGACCCACTTTGGTCTTCTTTGGAGACTTGGAACAAGGACCGAGTTTCCCTGATCACTTCCATTCTCATTCCCTGGGCCTGGATTTAATCCTGACAGTTCTTGCCTGTTCTTTCATCTCCTCCTATCTTTCCCCTGTATCATTTCCATAACATTTTTCCCGCAGAAAAATCAACATTTGGTCATGTGATTGCGAGTGATGGCCAGACTTGGAGACTTCTAACAAGAAGTGGGACTACAGGCCAAGCGTGAGGAGCATGTGAGTTCCTGTAATCCTGGTGATCAGAGAATGGGCCATAGTACAAACTTGCTGACTGGCTGACAGCCACACTTGAAACAGGCATGTATGGAAGTGCAGAAAATCCTGGGTCTCACCAACTCCAATTGGGAGTTCTGAGAAGTGGCCACAAGTTAGTATATTCTTTGTGGACAGATATTTAAGAACCATAGTCTAGTTCTCCTGGACCCATCACCAGTGGTACTCAGACCCAACTTCCTACGCCTCTTAGTACCATCATTCCAACTCTCCATCTCCTTGGTCATAAAATGGGCCCAGCTCCCAGGTCATAACAAAAAGATGATTAGCTTTACATGCTAGCATCCAGAATTTCATTTAACTACTCTCTCTCTTTCTGCACTTCCCATTCAACCTGCCAATCCCCATCCATAGAAAGATGGGAAAATAAGTTGCCTTTCTGTCCTCAAAGTCTCAGCATTCATTTTGAATGTGAACTTCACAGCAGCATGTGTGGAACAATGAATAATTTTTAGCTTAGTAAACAGCAAAAAATATAATATATATAATATATTTATATAATTATGTTTAAATACTTATAAAGAATTAATAACTAACTTCATTATTTAAGGGCAGCTACAGAAAAAGAAAAAGAGCCAGTTGAGAGCAGATAAGCTCTGAAAGATGGCAATCCATTCGAAATGGGCATTAACAGAGTATCCCTGCCAACTTCTCCTCTAGCATTTTGGTAATGGTGTACAAGTTGGGTGGGACTGAATAGTTGGCAGGGTGTAGAGTGGGGAGCAGGGTAAGAGTTGAAGATAGGATTTAATAGAATATAAATGAGGGAGGAGGGTCCTTATATATCTATTGTATGTCCCCTTCCATGTTAATCAACTGCCACTTTAAAGAAACTTTTGCCTATGATTCTCTCCTACTTGGGCTATTCGATGAACTAGTTGGCACCTATCAATATCCTCTGGCATTTCTTATAAGATCCTTCGTGCTCTTCCTCCTTCCTCCATTTCATGACTGTTCTTCATTCACCCTTTGTTTCCTCCTGGGTCAGCCTCTCTTTCTTACTGCCTCTGAGGCAGTGGAGGGAGGGGCTTGTTCCCACAGTTACTGATTTTCTTCTGCCTTGGGGTCCCGGCAGGTGCACTCATCCAGGTCACAGTCAGCAGCAAATGGAATGACCTAGGGGAATGAAAGGGAAGTTGAAATGTGATAGCTTCACACTTTTCAACCAGCTTTCACTTTCCTCCCTTGGTCCCAGAGGAACTGTAGAATTATGTGCTAATATCACAAACTGGAAATTAACACACAGTTTTGCCACTCACACATCATGTCACCATGTAGCTTTGGCAAAGTAATTGTTCCTTGCTTCACTTTTCTCATATATAAACTGGGGAGGACAATAGAAACTACCCCAGAGGGTGTTCGTGTGATTTAAATAATACGAGTATAAAGCTCTTCTATGTTGCCAAGCATTTATAACTACTATTCTATCAGTTCTAATGTTACTACTCATACCTAAAAATCCTGCTCTTACTGTTACTGTCACTTTCCCTGTGAAGTAGGAAAGATGAACCGGTAGCATTAGCATTTTCTCTTTACAAGGAAGGGCAAGAGATGTGGGGTGACTTAATTCAAGGTAATGACACTACTATGTGGGAAGCCGAGACTAGTTACAGACTAGCTCTCCGACTCCAAATCCTCAGTGTTCTTGGAACCATAGAAACATCTTTGCCACCCTCACAAAGGATGAGTTTTTGCTCTTCTTGAGTCCAGGATACACTTTGGCTTGGTGGAATAATACATCTCCCCACCCATTGTTTGTGGCTGTATTGCCTTCCTTCTATGTAACTATCTCTTCCTCATGCCAGAGATAGTCTGGAAAAAGTTACTCTCTTCTGCTTGCACTGCTACAAACAGATAAGTGCTACTTTTTGAGTGTCCATAACTAGTATCAGAGAAAATTGGGCATTTGGGAAATGTGATATAAAAGTGGCAATGATTTTTCCCTTTGGGGCATTAACAATCTAATGAGATAAAAATAAATAGGCATATCACATACAATACTAGTCCAAGCACACTAAAGAGATGGGCTTAGTGATTGGGCAAGTGGGTAGGAGAATGGGTGGGGTTGTGTGGGGAGATTTTCCAGCATATTTGCACATTACTTTAAAATGTGATTTAGGAGTCATCAGAGGGGCGAAGTGCCTTTTCGATCCTAATTCCTGTGTATGCTGGCCACAGGCACTGAAATTTATTACAGACAATTACTAGATTTTCAGAGTGTGAGATGGGGAGAGAACTGCTTTATTTTTTCCTAAGTTATCTCGTCTTCCTGTACAGAGATAGCTGGCCTGATTTCTGACCTTCGGTCCAAGCTCTTGATCTGTTTCTTAGTTTAGTATTTATTGGTTTTTAGAGCAAAAGAGAGCCAAATTAAATAGTGATATGATAAGCCCCTGAGCACTCTGCATTAAATAAGTTGATTCACATAAGTGGCGAGAACAGTGCCTGCCACATATTGAGTGAGGATTAAACATTAGCGAGGAAGCGATGTAGTATTCAAGTCTGCATGTAGGTGATCATGGTAGGTGTGGTTTTATCGTGGAGACACATACAAGGAAGGAAATAACATCTCTTGCTTATTTCAGATTTATCATATTGACCCAACTAGCTTCAAATACCTTTGGAGCACTTAGATTTTTATCCATATTATTACAAAATTTCAGCTTATTCTATTTTATAAGGCTTAGCTTGAGCCTATCTGCTAATTTAACAGAGCCAAGAATGACAGGGATAAAGGGCATTAAGAAAGGATTATTGGCCGGACGCGGTGGCTCAAGCCTGTAATCCCAGCACTTTGGGAGGCCGAGACAGGTGGATCACGAGGTCAGGAGATCGAGACCATCCTGGCTAACACGGTGAAACCCCGTCTCTACTAAAAAATACTAAAAAACTAGCCGGGCGAGGTGGCGGGCGCCTGTAGTCCCAGCTACTCTGGAGGCGAGGCAGGAGAATGGCGTAAACCCGGGAGGCGGAGCTTGCAGTGAGCTGAGATCCAGCCACTGCACTCCATCCCCGGTGACAGAGCGAGACTCTGTCTCAAAAAAAAAAAAAAAAAAAAAAAAGAAAGGATTATTGCTCAGGATACAATCCAGAGAGTGCTTGCTCAGGTGACTGGTGTGGCAGCCATTTAACATGTGTCTGCGAGATGCTTGTAATACACTCTATAAAATGCTTAATGTAATTATGAAGACGGATAGTAACTGAACAGCACTTTGTTGGTAATCCCACCTCTCCCAGGGGTAAAGACGATTACTTTCCCTGCCTACAGAGACATTTCTTGGCCAATGATAAGCAGGTATGAGTCTTTCCGCAGCAAAAACCATGGCTTTTCTGAAAGAATCACTGAACCGACAAAGGACTGGGGTTGTCTAAGAAGCTATGCTACCCTTAACCCTGTCACTTTAGAAGCTCCAATGTTTGTCCATTATAATTCCCTCCTAATTGTTGAATACAAACCCATTATTACACACCATGAAGGAGAGCTAGCCAAAGACCCTGCCTTTATTACTGAAGCCACTGCCTCCCCCATCTCCAGGTTCTCTCACTCACCTTCTTGGAGGAGAGTGTGGAAGAGCAGCAGTCTCCCCCGTCATAGTGGCAGTAGGCTCGGTTGTTGATAGTGTCACACCAACCATCTGCTTGGAAGGGCTGTAGGGAGGTTAGAAGGCAACATCTCAATACAGTCTTATTATATCTTGTTTGACTCTGCCACTCCTCCCATCCCAGCATAATCCATAAAACTCCAGAGATATTACAGAAAAGCACCAAAGGTGCAGGATACAGATTGACCTAACATTTGAAAAAATCTCAAGACCACTAAGTCCAAGGAATTGTCCTATTTCACTGGCAGCACTGCTCCTGGCCTGCTCTAAGGTCTGAGATAGGTCATTTAAACTCTTTGATCAACTTTTCTGCCTTCTTGTAATAAGAGGTCGTTATATTATGTAGGTTACAAAACAGTTCCACATATTTTTAACTCTGTTGAGCATGGGAGAAAGCCTGTGCAGCAGTGCAGTTGGCCCTAAAAATCCTGGTTTTTAATAAGGAAATGAGCATGCATAGAGATGATAAGAATTGCCCAGGTCACATAGCAAGTGTCAGATAGAGCTTAGTATTAGATGTCATGTATCTTGACTTTGTACTGCTTCTCACGTATTAACCTCCACCCCTCTCCTGGTGCACTGAAGACTGATACTTAGACACCTGAGTAGTCCTTGGGTGCTACGAAGACTCAAATAGTGTCTGTCCAGCCCACAGTGGTGCTCAGGTTGAGGACACCAGTACTGTAACACAAATATTCCCACAGGTACAGCCAACTCATGCACAGAAACTAGACACAGGGTTAGAGGAGAGAAAGCTGTACTGTTTCCATCCACTACTGTTACTGCAGTAAGTCAGCATGGACTAAAGTGGGAAAGGGGTCCAGGCCAAACCAGAGTTAATGGAGTGTTTCACCCCAAAAGAGAATGTACAATAAGAACAGCAACAAGTTGTTTAAAAATAGCTCAGCAGCCCAGTGCATTATTTCTCCAGAAAACTACCTCTGGAGGGAAACGCTGTCCTGCTGCATCCTAGAGGGTACATCAGCCAGCCCACCTACTCAATAAACTGGCTGCTCCTCATCCTGAGCGATGCTCAGCCATAAAGTCCTAAGAAACATCTTGTGGTCAAACTCTTTGGGCCACAGAACTCGTGAGTTCACTCAACTCAAAAATGGCCATTAAATAACTCTCAGCAATTGAGTTACATCAGAATGAGTTTATCCAAGTTATTACTTCAATGTTTTGATTTATTCTATGGGATCCTGAGGTCATTTGAACATCATTCCAGATGTATGCCAGTTTGCCAACCGCTGAGAAGCTGCTACTTGTGGGGTGGAACTCAACAGCTGCTGCACAGCTGCATAGCAATGTCAGTTGTGAGCAGGAAGTGAAAATTAATTCTGTTTTCAACACAGGCCTCACTGGGATAAAAGACAAAGATTCTGTGATGAGCATTTGTCCTTAATGCTGTAACCAGTTATTCTGACTCTAGAGAACTTAGAATAACTATAGAATCAAGACTCAGGTTCTGAACTGCAGCCAAATAATCGAAGTCAAAGATAACTAGTGCATCCTTAACACCTATAGATGCTCTTGGGTTCTCGCAGGATGACTAGATACAACTATGGAGTTTCCCCAGGGTTTTATTTTTCTTTTTTCAAGTGTTTGGAGTGTATCTTATTCATCTAACACTACATCTGTTACTTTTCCTCCAACCCTGACTGACTCATTGGCAAAACCTCATAAGTTTCTTCTTTTTTTCCCGTGTAATTGTCTATAAAAATCTAAGAAGCACCCAAAATACTTTTCTTACATGTATAAGTCTGGTATTCAGAATGGAAATTAAAGGTATATCTAAAGATATCTTTCTTTTCATAAGAACAATCTAAATATTTGAATGGGTTAGTAAAGGATCCCAGGGAATTTTTCTTTCTCAAGTCTTCACCAAGGGTCACTTCTAATCTCAAAAACGTTAGAGAATGTATGTTGAAAAGAGCAGTAATGACCTAAGTGACCTTCTCCAGGCCCCACTGGACTTCCTTTGCTATAGCCTGGGAATTATTTCTAAAAGCTCCTTCTCTTCTGTCTTAAAGAGCCATCTGGAAAGAGAACGAAGTTTATAGAAAAGAGCAGAAATACAGAAAAAAGGCTGGAAAGACCCAAGTTTTAATTTACTATATACCTATTAGAATTAATTGCTCCTCCCCCAACCTGCCAAAAACAACCACTCCACCCTCAACAAACAGAGTCTCCTATGGCAACATGAGCCTGGGAAGCTTGACAGTTTGAGTCCAAGGTTACAATGAAAAAAATAGGAAAGGAAAAATGACTAATTGATCCCAAATTTAAAAATATCTGAAGATGGAATATAGAGTAGAAAATTTTAATTTCAATAATTGAAAGATGTCAGTCTTAGGATATCACTCTAACCCACAGACATCTTTTCCAAGAAAAGGTACTGGGCTTGGTTTCTCTGCACAATGTGTACGTGGGTGAACTTCACCGCCCGTATGTATACCTTGCTTATCTTGTAACATCAGAAAATAAAGTGTTTCACATAAGTGCACTTTTCAAATATCTGAAGCTTATCCTGGTAAGGGTCACTTTTTAATTTTTATTTTAACCATCTTGGTAAAAGAAAAATATCTTTATAAAACGCCCATCTTTTTGCCTTTTAACAACATATAGAACCAAAAGTCATAAACACAACTGTATATTAATTTCACTGTATAGAAAAGCTCTCCCCTTTGCTAAATGTGCCTCCTTTAAAACACACACACACACACACGCGCACACACACACACACATCCCTCAGAGATGATTTATCTTTGAGCCAGAAAGGCAAGCCCTTAGTATTATACCTACAGTGAATACTTAAATCTGAGAGAGCACTTGGACTACTCCTCTTATGATGCATAAGCCTAATGATATCGATTTTCATTGCTATAGGAAGCCTTTTCTTGCCATGGTTCTTTTAACTGTGTTCCAGGCAGATGAAATGGACAAGTAATGACTGTGTGCAAGCGGTGGAATACGTAAAGGAAAGGCTGTCAGTCTGCCGTACGAATACCGCTTTGGAAACTTCTCAAAAGCAGATGTAATTTCTTCTGCATGTTATATAACCTGGCGAAGTTTCCCATTTTGAGGCTGCTGTGGGGAGTTAGCCATAGAGATAGTGTGGCCTTGTCTGCTGTCTATGGGTATATACAGTTAGCCATTCAATCATTCCATAGTCTTTATTCCACACCTATATGTGCCAGGCATTGTTATGGAGTCACAGAGATAAAAGAAACATAGTTCCAGCCCTTGGGGGGACCCACCATAGCAATTTTTTTTTTAGCTCATGTGATAGCTCAGTGTAGCATCAGGATGTGAACAGGAGTTAAATACCTAATCCAGATTTGGGGGGTGAGGGAAATCTGCTTTCAGGAGCTGGCTCCACAACATCTAGGCCCTATGGAGAAGAGCTTAGGACTGGATGATTCTGAGGAATCTGAAAGATCTGTCTAAGAAGAAGAAGAAATAGAGGGGTGAGTGGTCTCAGACTGCCTATTACAGAGCCCAGGCTCTGGAATAGTTCCACAAACATTGACTGACTGGCTGATAAGATCTCTCTTTCTTGAACCGGATTAAGAACATCGCTCTTCCACAGCTTGCAACAGAACTCAAGACCACGTTGATGTTTTAGAAAGGTTAGTTTGGACTTTAGAACTTCTGCTTTACTAACCTACAGGTTGGAATTTTAGCCAAAAGGGACTGTATCTCTGAAGATAAGGCATGGGACTGAATCCTATTTTATTATCTTGATGAGTGTTTTAGACCAAGAGAGGATGCTAATCAAATTTTTGCTTGAGGCCAAGCACTATTTTCTCTCTTCCACATCATTTTCAAAAAAAAATCTTCTTGTTATGTGAATGACAAATCAGAGCCACTTCAATTTCTTCATATTAATTCGGTTCTATCAGGCCCCAAAGAAGCTTTCCAAAGCAGTCATGGTACAGTGCCTGATGGAGTTCTTGTAGCAAATAGAAGTTCTATGTAAATGTACACAAATCTGTACACTAATTTTCTTTTTCTCTGGCTCTTCAATGAACAGTGACTTCTGGCCTGATCTTCAATCTCCTTTGCATCCCATGATTGACCTTGTTGTGCTCACATATCCTGGGCTTCATATCCAAATAATGCAAAGAACATTAAGACTAGAGCCCTAGTACAAGCTCTCTCTTAGAATCTTGGGGGCAGAACCTGGGGGGCCTGTAGGACTCCTCAGGGACTCCTGATAATGAGACCAATAGCTGCTTATCAAAAAGAGGAAAGACTACCAGGCACGGTGACTCACACCTGTAATCCCAGCACTTTGGGAGGCCGAGGCGGGTGGACCACCTGAAGTCAGGAGTTCGAGACCAGCCTGACAAACATGAAGAAATTCCTCTCTACTAAAAATACAAAACTAGCTGGGCGTGGTGGTGCCTGCCTGTAATCCCAATTACTTGGGAGGCTGAGGCAGGAGAATCGCTTGAACCTGGGAGGCAGAGGTTGCAGTGAGTCCAGATTGTGTCATTGCACTCCAGTCTAGGTGACAAGAGTGAAACTCCGTCTCAAAAACAACAACAACAGCAACAACAACAACAACAACAATGAAAGGCGAGTGCTTGTGAGAATGTGGAGGAAAGGGAACCCTTTCAAACTGTTGTTGGGAATGTAAATTATGTGATCCAGCAATCCCACAACTGGGTATATATCCAAAGGAAATCAAATCAGTATGTTGAAGTGATTTTTTTGAAGGATGATAAATATATGAAATTCTAAGGCTAGATAACACCTTGAAGATTATTAAGTAGACAACTTTTATTTTACAAATGATGAAATGAAGCCTTAAAATGGTGAACTGTCTTGTTTTCAAGGATAGTTAGTAGCAATCCTGGGAGCAGATTCCAAATCTCTAGATACTGGGTCTTCTGTTCTTTCTACTGTGCCATACCACCACTATTTGATGGTTTCGTTAGTCTTTTAATTTATTGGGAAAGAAGGGTAAATTCTTTCCACACCTTTACAAAAGGGGCGTGGTACGGGTATATTAAGTGAACCTAGCAATCTAACACAGAGACAAAGAAATGGTCATGCAGAATCTCAATTCCTCTGGACCCCCCACAACTTCACTTCCTTTTTTTTTGAGATGAAGTTTCCCTTTTGTTGCCTAGGCTGGAGTGCAGTGGCGTGATCTCGGCTCACTGCAACCTCCGCCTCCTGGGTTCAAGCGATTTTCCTGCCTCAGCCTCCTGAGCAGCTGGGATTACAGGATCGAGCCACCACGTCTGGCTAATTTTGTGTATTTCTAGTAGAGACGGGGTTTCACCATGTTGGCCAGGCTGGTCTCGAACTCCTGACCTCAGGTGATCCACCCATCTCAGCCTCCCAAAGTGCTGAGATTGCAGGTGTGAGCCACCACACCCAGCCCACAACTTCACTTCTATTTTTCTCAGCTGTGGGTCAAGGTTTATCCCAAATAGGCTGCCTGGCACTGTTGCTTCTTCTGAGACTTGGGGCTTGGTATATTCCCCTAGAAGCTGACATCCCCAGGAGGAAGCAACACTATGCTCCAATCCCATCAACAGATGCCTGCAGCACAGAAACACCTATTTCCAAGACTCAGAATGCTAAAGCCAAACGTTTTGCTGCTCATTGCTGTCATGTGCGGAAAAAAGGAAATGGTGTTGTTCCACTAGTCCACTGTTCATTCCTTGGGATGGAGGGTTTCAATGATGTCACATTTGTGGGTCTGCAAGTCTTCTTGGAAAATGTAAAATTCAAATAGACATATATCAAGATGGATTATGCAGGAATACTTTCTTAGGAACAATCTTCTCTGGAAAATTTCATTTGGCTTCCAGGACTCAGAGAGCTGTCCCTTCTTTGAGTTATGGTATATTTTATCCACATATTTATTATAGAGCTTAACCTCTGGAATGTATTTTCAAAGGCCTGGGATCTAATCAGCTTTTTAGTCCCAGCTACTAGTTTAGTGACTGATGTAGGTTGTTAACAAACAAATAAATATGATTGTCCTATTTTGAAGTGGGAGGCAAACTACTTTTTCCTAGCATACTTTATGACCAGATCCTTCCTTTTCATTATTCCTGTACTGTTAGAAAATTTGCTAGGTATGTTACTTTATGAGAATCACATAACTTAGACACAGGTCCAGATTTTCTGGGCATCTAGTCCATTTCTTACTATAAATGCATATACTGTAGACACTGGAGTTGAGATAAATCACATATATATACTCATACACATATATATACATATATGTAGGTCATGTGTATGTATATAATATATATGTAGATCATCTTCTAGGTGAAGAACATGGTACACATCTATACATTTGGAGGCATATCATACTTATATTTCAGCCAGGAAGTAGGACAAGGCAGTAGAATATACTATGTAAAAATTACCCCTCTATAAACCGCCTAAAATGTTAGATAAAACATAATAGTATTCTCTCAGTTTCACATCTGGCATGATAAGAAGAAAAAGAACATTTCCCAAAGGCCAAAAACGAAGAAACTGTAAACCAGAGCAGAAAGAAAGCAGTAAACCATGGCTGTCCTAGGAATGTTTGCAAATATCTATGATCAAGTGGTTGGGTTTTAACAGGTGATCTGGAATAAGGGCCTAGGTCTTGGCCCTTTGTAAGGTAGCGAGTTTTTATGTGACCCTGTTAGTACTTTAATAAAAAGACAGTGTTTATGAGGACTGATATGGAATGACACAATCACATTATGATGCTCCACAGGTAGCTTGGCTCACTTGGGAGCCAAGAGATTTGCTCCTGCCTACCAGCTCTGAAGTCTACACAATTCAAATCCAGGCCTTGGCTAAGTCACTAACAGTAAGACATTAAGGATCTTCTCTGTTTTTGGCCAACAGTTGAAGTTGTACGGAGTATCTCCTGGAAGGGCAAGGGTGGTATCTCCTGGAAGGGCAAGGGTGGAATCTAAAAACAAGAGATGAGAAGATGTAATTGAAAGGAAGGCAATGAAGATACACATCCTGCTGGATGATGAGAGGGATGCCGACTGCACGTCTACTTGTGTGGCCTCTCATGCATCACTGGTCCATGTGTGGTAGGACATCTTCCATGTAGGACCTCAAACCACTGCCTGTGCAACCCACCAGACCCTCTAAAAAGGCAACTATGTACCTCTGCAGGGGCTGAAAGAGAAGCCTGATTATAATCAGCTTATCTACATTTGACACCAAGATCAAAGCAAAGTCTTAGAAATAATCAAATAGGACAAAAAGCAATCTCCTCTGAGAGAAATTAGATGAAAAAAGAAAAGCAAGCAAATGTAAGATAAAAAAGACATCTTTCACCTGTATTGACTTCACTTACTCCAAGGTATCCAGGGTGTCATAGTTCCTGCCCCAGAAACGATCAAGGCTACAGAGCATGGCAATTAAAAGCACAGGATATGGCCGGATGCAGTGGCTCAAACCTATAATCCCAGCACTTTGGGAGGCTGAGGTGGGTGGATCACTTGAGGCCAGGAGTTTGAGACCAGCCTGGCCAACATGGTGAAACTCTGTCTCTAGGTGCGGTGGCACACGCCTGTAATCCCATCTACTTGGGAGGCTGAGGCAGGAGAATCACTTGAGCCTGGGAAGAGGAGATTGCAGTGAACCAAGATCACGCCACTGCACTCCTCCTGGGCGAGTGTGAGACTCTGTCTCAAAAAAAAAAAAAAAAAAAAAAGAAAGGATTATTGCTCAGGATACAATCCAGAGAGTGCTTGCTCAGGTGACTGGTGTGGCAGCCATTTAACATGTGTCTGCGAGATGCTTGTAATACACTCTATAAAATGCTTAATGTAATTATGAAGACGGATAGTAACTGAACAGCACTTTGTTGGTAATCCCACCTCTCCCAGGGGTAAAGACGATTACTTTCCCTGCCTACAGAGACATTTCTTGGCCAATGATAAGCAGGTATGAGTCTTTCCGCAGCAAAAACCATGGCTTTTCTGAAAGAATCACTGAACCGACAAAGGACTGGGGTTGTCTAAGAAGCTATGCTACCCTTAACCCTGTCACTTTAGAAGCTCCAATGTTTGTCCATTATAATTCCCTCCTAATTGTTGAATACAAACCCATTATTACACACCATGAAGGAGAGCTAGCCAAAGACCCTGCCTTTATTACTGAAGCCACTGCCTCCCCCATCTCCAGGTTCTCTCACTCACCTTCTTGGAGGAGAGTGTGGAAGAGCAGCAGTCTCCCCCGTCATAGTGGCAGTAGGCTCGGTTGTTGATAGTGTCACACCAACCATCTGCTTGGAAGGGCTGTAGGGAGGTTAGAAGGCAACATCTCAATACAGTCTTATTATATCTTGTTTGACTCTGCCACTCCTCCCATCCCAGCATAATCCATAAAACTCCAGAGATATTACAGAAAAGCACCAAAGGTGCAGGATACAGATTGACCTAACATTTGAAAAAATCTCAAGACCACTAAGTCCAAGGAATTGTCCTATTTCACTGGCAGCACTGCTCCTGGCCTGCTCTAAGGTCTGAGATAGGTCATTTAAACTCTTTGATCAACTTTTCTGCCTTCTTGTAATAAGAGGTCTTTATATTATGTAGGTTACAAAACAGTTCCACATATTTTTAACTCTGTTGAGCATGGGAGAAAGCCTGTGCAGCAGTGCAGTTGGCCCTAAAAATCCTGGTTTTTAATAAGGAAATGAGCATGCATAGAGATGATAAGAATTGCCCAGGTCACATAGCAAGTGTCAGATAGAGCTTAGTATTAGATGTCATGTATCTTGACTTTGTACTGCTTCTCACGTATTAACCTCCACCCCTCTCCTGGTGCACTGAAGACTGATACTTAGACACCTGAGTAGTCCTTGGGTGCTACGAAGACTCAAATAGTGTCTGTCCAGCCCACAGTGGTGCTCAGGTTGAGGACACCAGTACTGTAACACAAATATTCCCACAGGTACAGCCAACTCATGCACAGAAACTAGACACAGGGTTAGAGGAGAGAAAGCTGTACTGTTTCCATCCACTACTGTTACTGCAGTAAGTCAGCATGGACTAAAGTGGGAAAGGGGTCCAGGCCAAACCAGAGTTAATGGAGTGTTTCACCCCAAAAGAGAATGTACAATAAGAACAGCAACAAGTTGTTTAAAAATAGCTCAGCAGCCCAGTGCATTATTTCTCCAGAAAACTACCTCTGGAGGGAAACGCTGTCCTGCTGCATCCTAGAGGGTACATCAGCCAGCCCACCTACTCAATAAACTGGCTGCTCCTCATCCTGAGCGATGCTCAGCCATAAAGTCCTAAGAAACATCTTGTGGTCAAACTCTTTGGGCCACAGAACTCGTGAGTTCACTCAACTCAAAAATGGCCATTAAATAACTCTCAGCAATTGAGTTACATCAGACTGAGTTTATCCAAGTTATTACTTCAATGTTTTGATTTATTCTATGGGATCCTGAGGTCATTTGAACATCATTCCAGATGTATGCCAGTTTGCCAACCGCTGAGAAGCTGCTACTTGTGGGGTGGAACTCAACAGCTGCTGCACAGCTGCATAGCAATGTCAGTTGTGAGCAGGAAGTGAAAATTAATTCTGTTTTCAACACAGGCCTCACTGGGATAAAAGACAAAGATTCTGTGATGAGCATTTGTCCTTAATGCTGTAACCAGTTATTCTGACTCTAGAGAACTTAGAATAACTATAGAATCAAGACTCAGGTTCTGAACTGCAGCCAAATAATCGA
>NW_012119487.1:7377496-7380762 GCF_000951035.1 Colobus angolensis palliatus | reverse complement strand
GCTGCAAGAAATAAATGAGCAAATGGAGGTGAAACACATAACACAATGCCTGACCCATAGAAAGCATTCAATAATTCATAATTTTATGAAAGCAGCAAGAAAACTACCTTTGCTTTTACCATTGCAGGTTGGTGCCTGAATTGTCTCCCTAGAGACTCTAGTCAGAAAACTTCAAGATTCTGCCACCAACACCTTAGAGTCAAAAGCAGTCATGCTTCATTCCTGAGAGCCTCCTGCCCCATTCACTTTTACCACCAATGCATCTACCTGAGTCATGAAAGAGACAGTCAGGTGACAAGGGAAACAGTTTTGAAACTTATAAAAACAGAAAAGGAATGGCCTGATTGGCTCCTGGAAACTAGGGCTCTCTTCAAAAACCACAGTGGTGACTTGGGTGTCTTAGCCTCTGAAAAAAAATCCCAAACCATCACACAGATATTTCTTCTCTGATATGTGCTGCAGGAAAACAGGAAGGTGAGGAGACTCTCTGGGACTTACTTTTCAGCCAAAACTAACCTCACGGCCCCTTTCAAATAGTTGCAAATAAAGACTCAAAGTCACACAAACTCTCTACCTCAGTGCAAGCACACACTGACCTGCTTCCCCATGTAGTCTCTCCTCTGGGGAAGAGACTGTTCTATATGAGTGGTCTTGCCCACCTCAAGGCCAGGAGGGGGGCAGTGCTGGTGGATGGAGTTATAGTCCCAAAGGGTGAAGATGGGCAAGACAGTGTTCAGGTGACATTCGTGCACATGTGTGCAAGAAAAACACCAGCTCGAAGTTGAAGCCCGGCTCCTTAAGGACAGAACATCCCTGCATAGGGTCCTACTGAAAACAACAGCACTTCTGCAAGAAGTGGCCCTTCTGTTGAGAGCTGCAGCCTGAGCCTTTCCTGATGGGAATGTGTCCTCGCCCTCCTCTGACTCAGAGGCCTTGCTGATGGTAAGGCGTTGGGTACCTTTTGCCCTATCTCTTCCCTCACCTGTTACCAAACTACACAAGACACACTTTGAAGACTGTGAAGGCACCCAGTGCTCCACTCCCCTGACCACCTTTATTCCTTCTGCACTGGATCACTCCTTGACCCTTCCACACCAAACCCAACTCCAGGTCTTAAAGCAAACAAACAAACAAACAAAAAACTTTTGTCTGCTCCTCCATCAGTGTTTGCTGTCCTCCATGTGACCCCTTTTTCTCCAGTGAAGCTGATCCTGTACAATTCATTAGTCAAAATTTTATTCTAGTGATTCCCAGTCCTTTGCTTTGCTGTCAAAGTCTGTTTTTATGGCACTGTCACCCGTCCTCCTCCTCTAAGCACACAGCAATGCTTCTTAAAACGCTGCCCAGGAACAGCAGCAGTCCATCAGGTGGACTCATTGCCAGGCTTCCACAGTACCAATGTCTGTGAAACAGCAAAGTCTGTGCCGTGGGCTCCTACAAGAATAATGAGATACCATCAGACTTCACTGGTGTCTTCATTGCAGGGCTGATAGGCCCATGAGTTCTTGTAATTTCCTTTTTCTTGCTTTCATGGTGGGAGTGGTGTAGATGGCCTGCAAGGTCTTCAGATACAGTCTTACTGCATGACATTTGGCTCTCTTCTTTAAACAATCAATGGATTAACAATCATTTGTTTAGGGAATATCCTGCTTCCTTTTCAGCTAATTGGAGTCAACCGTGTTTCAAGGTCAGGCATAGAAACACTGAACACAAGAGGTCCGCAACTCTGCAAGGACCATGGGGGCAGGAACACTTCCATTTTCGTCTCTTTTCTGTTCCCTCTTCCTCCATCAGCAATAAACCCTGTGCATCAGCACAGTATCCAATACATTACAATAGGTGCTTAATGAATATCTGATGGATTAAACTAGTGAATTCTCTCCAGAATTAACTCTATAAAACTAAAAACTCAGAACAGTTCTTGTTTTTCACTCCTCTTACCTTTCCTCCAGGATAAGGTAAACATTCCCCCTCTCATCTATTTGTTTGTCTGGTTTTTTAAAAAAATTTATTTTTTAAGAGATGGTGTCTGGCTATGTTGTCCAGGCTGGTCCCAAACCCTTGAGCTCAAGCAATCCTCCTGCCTCAGTCTCCCAAGTAGCTGGGACTACAGGTATAAACCACCAGGCCCAATTATTTCCCCTATCTTGTCCCCTTGCCTCCCAGGTATTTGTTTTCACTATCAATTACTCACCCCAAAATATCACATGAAAATAGCTTGGCATGGCCTTCCAGTCATAGGCTCACTCACAGTAGACTCTTCCAGATATCAGACTTAAGGCTACAGATGAATGAAATTGAGAGCAGAATTTCAGACCACTGCAGGCATCCTGCCCAGTAAGGTGGGACCTTCCAGTGCTTTTCTCTGGTCACCTCTCTAGGTGGCTACTCACTGTGCCCCTCCTCTCTGGGCCCTTGGCCAGCTGTTGCACAAGGGCTACACCCCACATAACTGAAACATGAGGCGGTACATGCTCTGTCTGGATGGAGCTCACATAGCTGTGGGAGATGAAAGGATGAGGAGACAGGTACAAGTCAGGGATAGATAACCTGCAGCTGGGGGAAGAAAGGAAAAGCATGTGACCCTGCAAGAAGGCCTGGGACAGTCTCTTAGGTCCTGTTTGGACTTTGATCCTTTACTTCCCTCCGTCTCTGTCTCCTGGTTCCTCGGCCAGCCTTCAGTTCATGGGAGGTTGAGGCAGGCCTGAGCTGGTGACCAGAATGTTCCACCACAGCCCCAGCATGCGTGCTCACCCCTGCCTGTCCACCACATGCAGGCACATGCCAGGCAGCCCAGCATTTCTTGGCTCCCCGAGCCCGCCTGTGGAAGGTGACTGGGAATGCAGACTGTGGGAGGAAATGACCATATGCCCTGTTTGGATTAAATATTTTTCTTGGCCCTCCTGCTGTTTGCTGAGCATCTTATTTTTTTTTTTCTTTCCCATTCTCTCTCATTCTCTCCCTCTTTCCTCCTTCGATCCTTCCCTCTCTTTCTCAGCAATCAAGTACACTGAGAGGAATTTTGAGGAGAAAGCAGAGACTGCTAGGGTGAGAATTGTTTAAAGAAAGCACAGCAGTTGACAAGACTTTTCCCATTCTGATACTACATCCAGCTCTTTACAAAGATGAAAGCATTTCACTTTGGGGTAAACTAGCTTTAATCTACATTTCTTTGAGTTTTTGTTAGTGTTCTTCCTTCCTTTCCTTCCTTCCTTCCTTCCTTCCTTCCTTCCTTCCTTCCTTCCTTCCTTCCTTCCCTCCTCCCT
>NW_012119487.1:7309089-7377446 GCF_000951035.1 Colobus angolensis palliatus | reverse complement strand
TCCCTCCCTTCCTTCCTTCTCTCTCTCTCTCTCTTTCTTTCGTTCTTTCTTTTTTTCCTCTTTTTTTGACAGAGTCTTGCACTGTTGCCCAGGCCGGAGTGCAGTGGTGCAATCTAAGCTCACTGCAACCTCCGTCTCCTGGGTTCAAAAGATTCTCCTGCCTCAGCCTCCCAGGTGGCTGGGACTACAGGTGCCCACCACCATGCCCAGCTAATTTTTTGTACTTTTAGTAGAGACAGGGTTTCACCATGTTGGCCAGGCTAGTCTCGAACTCCTGACCTCATGATTCACCCGCCTCGGGCTCCCAAAGTGCTGGGACTACAGGCGTGAGCTACCACGCCCAGCCTTTTGCTAGTGTTCATAGCACCTGTTTTCTTACTTTTATTCTCTTTCATATCTATGCAATGCATGTGCATATGTATGTGTATGCAACTGTATACATATATCTGTATGTATATATTTGTATGTACTTATATGCACATACACATAGATGTGGTAAATATATATGATACATATATATGCTTCTCTGTTTCTCATGTATTATATTATGTGTATGATAATTAATAATATATAATCTATATTATAGATCTGTAACATAAAGTATATTTTTACATTATACACACATATAGATGCACACAATTTATCTGAAATCTTCAGGTGTAAGGAGCAAACCTAAAGGTAAAACTGTCTTTACAAACTACAAACCATTATATAGAAGCAAAATGCTATTTTTATTTTATATAGGTGTGTGGTGTATACTACAAGGTTTGTACATGTGGTTTTATGAACCCTTGGAATAACTCTGTTATTGGGCCCATTATCATGACCATTTTACAGGTGAAAAAAATAAAAACTGGCGCTGTTAAGGAATATGTTTGATCATAATGTGCCTGATCATGATGATAAGGAATGTGTCTGAGGATAGAGCCACTGTCCAGTGTTCAGGCCTGTACCCTGACCATCCTGATATGCTCATGCTGCCTCCAGCATTGCTATCATGTATTAATGATATGCCTCACTCTACTGCTCGGTACTGTACACCTGGTCTAACCTCTCACTGATACTATGAGAATGAGGCCGCCATCTTCTGTCTAAGGAAAAGTCAGTGTCACGGATAGCCATGAGAAATGTATTATATAGTATTTTTTTTAAGGAAAAATAGAAAACTCTTTTATAATTATCCAGAAAAAATCATTTCATTTTGCCAAAATTACTTTATACAGTAAATTAACATCTATTTTACTATAAGCCAGGCATAGGTTTAGTTGCTAGAATCCTGGCATATTTGATCAATACATATTTAGTGTGTTTGCTATGTACAAGGCACCACAGAAGGTTCCTGTGTGACAAAGTATTTGCCTCAAAGAAGTCATTGTGGCATGAGTGCTGTGTAATACAGAATCTGAACTGCACCTAAAACCATAGGAAAGAAATCATAGGTAAATGAGGGTCAGTTCCCAGCATAATTAACGGTACCACTAATAAGAATGATAGCAGTGCAGAAAGAGGACCTGCCTGTAGAATTTTAGAAAAGCTTTATGGGGTACATGGGATTAAACCTAATCTTTGAAGAGTGGATCGGATTTTGGCAGAGAAATAGGGCGAATAACCTCAGCAGGAAGGCCAAATATAAGCTGACATTTCAGACGGAGAAAGAAAATATATATCTGCGTTTTTCTGCTTCAAATATTAATGATGCAAGTCTGGAACTAAGTAAAAATCTCCATCCAGAGGAATTTTGTCTGTATTCTGAAGACAATAGGGAAAAACTAAAGTTTTTTTTTTTTTTTTCAGAAGAAGAAATGATAAAAACTGTGTTTTGAAGGTTAGACCTGGGGATAATACAGGGAACATTCAGAAGACAACCGCAGGGGCCAGGACCAAGTAGGAGTTGAGTTCAAGCAATATGAACGAAGAAGAACAGAATTGGCTGGTCATAACATGGAATAGAAAAAGGCAGATAGGAGGGGTATTGTGAAGGAAAGTTGTTAGGACCACTTGAATGTTCATATGTGGGCAGAAGACCAGTGGAGATGAAAGCTTATCTATGACATTGACTATTCAAATTATGATACACTTTTCTAAAATAATTTGATCACTGAAAATCTATCTAGAAAGTATCCTTACCACAATCAAAGGTCTGAGTCATGGGACATAGATCTTGATCAGGCAGCAAGACCTGTCCCAGGGCATTGTGAGAAGCTCTACACATTTTCCTTTTTCCTATATATAAAAACACAAGTCTAGAGGGGCACCGCACACTTTCTATCCCGTTCAATTTCTGCCAGACTTTTTCTACAATTTAGAAATAGCTATTTTATCATCCCCAGCAATATCCAGGTCCAGTTGACTTGAAAAATGGCAAGAGGGAGGTGTCATATTTATTCTAGAATGTTTTCTTGCCAGTAGTCTTGTTTCTTTTAGCTTCAGTCTAATATTTAGTTCCCATGTCTTTGGACAGTTCAGTTTGTGTGGCTGATCATTGTGCTTCTGATCCTCAACCTGCTACACTATCCTAATTTATTGGCCCAGCTGTTCCTTTCTCCCCTAACTGGTTGGTCCATCCAGTCTCACTTTCACGCATATGGAACCTGTTCTCTGTGTGAGTGTCTTGTTTACATTCCCTTTATCTCCAGGACGCTTGTCTGTGTATCTTATCCACTCACCACTGATTGACTGCATCTGTTTCACAACATGTTCTCTGCTTTCATTTTCTTGGTCTCTGATCCTTGCTAAGCAGAGTTCATTAGCATATCTCCTTTTCCATTTACTCTGGCTTAAATCTTGCAAGCCCAGAAAGGGTTCCTAACAGGTGGTCAGCACCCCATCCTCATCTCTCAGTTGTATTTTCTAAAAGTCATTTCTAATTTATACATCATTTATTTGTTCCTTTGCTTTTAATCCTCCTACCAGTCTAAGAACGTGGACTCTAGAATCACTAGAATCACACAACCGAGGTTCATTTACCGAAGTTCATATTTGCTAGCTCAGGAGATTTGCGAAGTTAATTAAATTCTCAGCCCCTCAGTTTCCTCATCAGTAAGATAAGGATAGTAGCAGTGGTGATAATTCCTCATAGTGTGACCTGGAATGCTAAAAACACTAAATAATGTTGTTAAATATACTGAACAATCCCCAGTTGTCTTTTTTGTTTGTTTCGTGAGCTAAATGTGCCTGGATACTCTTTGTATCAATGGTTCTCTGTCTGTGAGAGTGGAACGCAGCCCTCCCAAAGTGGCTACCTAATGACTCTGACATTCTTCCTCTTTCTTAACGGTGTTCTCTAATCTCAGGGATCTTAACATTTACCTTGCCCATCTATGGGGATAGAATACATAACGTGGTTTCAAGGCAAACAAAATATACAATAATCAAAGTTATCTGCAGTATCTAATTATGTCTTAGATTCTATTGGTAGCTGAGGTATAGCAGCAATGCTATATCTAAGTTTGTCTTGAGTCTCCTAGTCTCTCCTTTCTTTTCTTATCATCCCCACCTTCATGCTGAACTCGTTGCACCTTCTAACAACCCTCATAACCAATGTCTCCATCCCTGCCACAGTATCTGCATATTTTCCTATTCCTCTGGAAAGCAGCTGGCGTACTAGAGGGTCAAGGACTAATATATATCTGCAATTAAATAAAAGATAAAAGAATAAGGCAAGATATGAATTTAATTACAAAAACTTTGGTACTTTATGAACCACATTTGGAAGACAAGTACTCAGGGGAGAAATGAGACCATGCATAACACCCCTAAAATTACCTAGTAGAGGTAGGTACCTATAAAACACAATTGGAAATGCCAACTCTGTGTATCAGGGCATTGTCTGCCTAGGTGAAATAAGTATGAGCAAAACACATAAGTTATTTGGTAAATTTATCAATTTAACGATTTTAGTGATGGATCAATCCAAAGAATTCCCAGAGATCCTGTCAGGAAGAGGAGGTAAGAGGAGGAAAGGCAGGAAGCAAGCCTCTGAGGAAGCACTAAGAAGTGAACAGATCATTAGCTTCTGTTATTCAGTTACCAGTCAATTCTACACAGGGCTGGCCCCTCAGACTGGGCCCACAGGACATGGAAGCAGGTCAGAGGCAATCTGGCCAATGAGTAAGACGGGCAGCCTGCAGGCACTCCAGTCTTAGCTGTAATGTCATCAGGGTCACAAGCAGTTCCAACGCCAGAGACCATTCCCAGATCCTAACAGCATTTCAGACATGCATCACCAAGTTTAATATTTTTCACATTAGAAAGACTTTGGTTGAATCTAATCTCATTTTTAATTAGTCCTCACATCGCCTGGTGAGGCAGATTAATATGATTATCTATATTCCACTGATGGTGAAAATGAGACAAAGGGTCGTGCCCCAAGGTCACTTGGGGAATGAACAATAGAGGTGAAAATTAAACTTAAGTATTTTAAACTTCCAAACCGGCAGGCAAAGATGAGGACATTGGGGAGTCGATTTCATCTCTGTTTGTTCAAAGGCTTTCACATCTGGTTAATGCATATTCAATTTACTACTTGGTTTCTCTAATTAAAAAATAAATTAGAAATAAAATACTAATTCTAGCTCTGAACTGCAATATTCTGTATTTAATGCATAAGAAATTTCCCAAGAAATATATGACAAGAACAGCCAAAGAAGAGAATAAAATGAGCATCACTTAGCCAAATGCGAATATTTATTAACTACTTTTAGGGTATTTACTATTAAATTTGATTGGGTGTGTGGCAGTATAAACACAGAAAAATTCAACATGGCCCCTGCCAACTAGAAGCTGGTTAACCAGACATTCAAAATAGATACAGCAACAAAAACACATACAAATAGCACACACCTCCAACTATGCAGGCAGCAACCAGGTCTTTTTGTTCCCCACAGCAGATGTTCAAGCAATGTGTGTTGATAAACTGTTGACTGAGCTTATTTCAGAGCAAACTGAGACAGTGTAAGAGGCAAGCCCACGGTACTGTCATCCACCACTGCAATCTTTCCAATCCCGTTTACTTTATCTTTAACTCCTCTCTCATCATCACACCCAGCAAACAAATACTATCCTATTGCAGACATAATTTTGTATTCTGGCTCTTTTCTCCTCTCTCTGCACTTCTTCAGTTTGGTGAGGTGGCTGTTACATTAGTTCAGGTGAGAGATGGTAACAACCCGATCCCCATGGTTCAATTTTGCCGCCATGATTTCTTCTTCTTTTTTTTTTTTTTTTTTGAGACGGAGTCTCGCCCTGTCGCCCAAGCTGGAGTGCAGTGTCCAGATCTCAGCTCACTGCAAGCTCCGCCTCCCGGGTTCACACCATTCTCCTGCCTCAGCCTCCCGAGTAGCTGGGACTACAGGTGCCCGCCACCGTGCCCGGTTAGTTTTTTGTATTTTTTTAGTAGAGACGGGGTTTCACCGTGTTAGCCAGGATGGTCTCGATCTCCTGACCTTGTGATCCGCCCACTTCGGCCTCCCAAAGTGCTGGGATTACAGGCTTGAGCCACCGCGCCGGCTGATTTCTTCTTAAATTATACATCCTACCTTCTTTTCTCTCTTACAGAGATACTTAATGCTCACAGATATCTCTGTGGTCCCTTAGGTTTTTCTGCCTCACTTATTATGGGCTTGAGGACATGTGACCATGTCTGGTGAATGGGAGGACCAACAGAAATGATGCATTACTTTTAGTCCAAGGGAGTCAGGAGTTACTGGCCTCACTTTGTATTTCCCCTCTGTCTTCATGGAGGCAACCATGGAGATCACATTTTGAAAGGGAAGAGTAATAAGATGGAAGAAATGAATAGCTGCTCTAAAGAGTTATACCAGACTTAATGTAAGTGAGAAATGTAATGGTAAATGACTGCAATTTTAGGGTTAATTTATGACCGCAGCCTACCCTGATTAATTCATATTCTTCTATTTATAAGCCTTCATTAGATCAACACTGGCTACAGAATAAAGCCCAAATTGCTTAGAGTGGCATACCAGAGATCTAATGATCTACCTTTTATGTACCTCTTTTAACCTTTGTCATTCCATACTTCCTCATCTCCCTCAAGATCAACTTCATTGAGCAGACTAATAATACTTTATGTTATATGCCATTGATATTTGGGGATTGTTTGTTATGTGACATTATTGTAGGAACACTTGACTAATACAGACAGTAGTATCAGAAGTAGGATGCTACCATAACAAACAAACAAAAAACCTAAAATATATGAGATTGGCTCTGGAATGGAGGAGCAGGAAGCAAAATAAATGTGTCAGGAGGCTAGGAACACTTGACTAATACAGACAGTAGTATCAGAAGTAGGATGCTACCATAACAAACAAAAAACCTAAAATATATGAGATTGGCTCTGGAACGGAGGAGCAGGAAGCAAAATAAATGTGTCAGGAGGCTGGAAAAATTATGTTATTCATTTATGTGGTAGCAAAGTATTTCATAAAATGTTTCCTATAGTTACTTGAGAGAGAAATTATATTGTTAATTGTTATTACTTGCAGGCCAAAAATTTAGTAATGCCCTATTGGCTTTGAATAAAGAGGTTTTGAAGAAGAATATTACTAGGATTAGTTGGTGGTTATTACCTTAATTTGATAAGGTACTGCGAGAAGAGATGAGCGCTGAAAAGGTTATTGCTTTGCCAGTAGAATTGACCAGGAATATAAATTATTAGAAATTCTAAAACTTGTAGTACCGAAAAATAAAACTGTTTCTCACCTCTGACCAGTAAAAGATCAAATTTAATAATAATCTGCATTAGAAAGGCCTTCTAAGACTGAAGTTAAGACAACGCTAGGCAAAAAAAAACAAATTAAGCAGTGAACTATTACATCATTTGTTAGGACCTTCAATTGGATTAAATCAACACCTAGGAGATTCTTGCAGTTTACAAAAGGACTCTGAGGAAACAGACTAAGAACTTCATCCAAGAGAAGCCTCACAAGCTCAGAATACCTGTATTTACTGAGAGAGGCATTTCTTGAAAAGACTTGTGAGTATAGCTCTTGGCTTATGAATTTTACTGGAATTAAATATACACAAAAATCAATCAAGTTTGTGGGAGCTGAGGTGCCAAAATCACTATCAGCCTGGATTGAAAGAGACCTACTGTTAGAGACCTTTGGGCCCACTATATCCTACAAGCAGGAAGCAAGTTAAGAGAGCTACTCAGCTTCCAAAAGTGGATGCTCTTCACTGCTCTTAATACACGACCAAATAAGATAGTGGAAAATGAAAGACTCCTTAGAGATCAGAGCCAAGAGCCATGAAGAACTATCAACTAGGAAGTGACACCCAGGGAGTAACCAAAGGTTTCTAAACAAGAAGTGCTCCCTACTCTCCCAGTTGTGGTTTTACAACTTTTGCTCAAAGAATGACAGGTGGCCTTTATGCACCTCTCATTCTTTCTCCTTGAAGGGGAATGTTTATTGTAGTTATTTATTTCTGCTCCACTTTGCATGTGGGGTGAGTGAGGGGCAGGGAGCTTGTGATTTTAGTATATAAGACTCCAGATTAAGAGAAGCTACATTGCAATCTGATATCAATCATGAGATTCTAGATTTCAAACCTGATGCCAGGACTGGATAAGACTGTTGGAGTGTCTTGGCATAGGGTGGAGTGAATATGTTTAACGAATGCTTGTGACTGCAAAGGCTGACTAGTAGATATTATTCTTTGTCTATATGCTTTTTACTCACCCTTCCTTTGCCATGAGTTCAATGTCAGCAGAGCATAACTTCACTCCCTACTAACTTTGGACTCAGCCATGTGGTTTGCCCTGACTAGTGGAACATAAATGTATGTGACACATGCTACACTTGACAAAAAGTTGGAAATGTATGAGCATGCCTTAACTCACCCTTTTGTGCCCATGCTATCATCTACTATGAAAAGAACATGCCCTGTGTAGCTGCTGACCCTGAAACTCTAAACCTGGCTCCCTGAGGGAGAGACACATGAAGTACACTTGAACTGAGACCACAAACTAAGAGAGTCACTTTAGCCAACCTATAGATGCATGAGTGAGAAGTTGCTATTAAGATATTGATATTTGTGGATTATTTTGTTATGCAGCTTTATTACAGAAAAACTTGATGACTGCTTCATGCCATTTCCTTTCACATCTTTGCCTTTCATGCCTATTTATTATTCAAATCTACTTCAAATGATTACCCCTCTATGAAACTTTATCCATGGAATTGGGATAAATTATTTGCTTTATTCCCTGTGCTCCCACATGCCCTTGTTCATATGATTGTATTATCGGCTTATACTCACTGGCTATTTGATGTTTTTCTCTCTATTGTATACACTTCGTTGGGAATTACTGATTCATTTTTGTAATCTCAACACATAGTAGGTACTCAGAAAATATAATCTTCATTGAAGAAGCAAATAAATGGACCGGAAGCAGTGACTATAATTTTGTAACCATGGTGTAAGTTGAGAAAGAGGCTATGACATTCCTGTAAATACTAGCCATTGGGGGGAGCAGCAGACTTGTAGACTGAAAAATGGTATGATGCACATACAAAAAAACTGGATTAATTTTTTTTCATGTGTTGGAATTTGGAGCCTTTGTTTCTGTAGCTAAGCTTGGAGAGGTGGGAAGATGCTTCCCATGCATGAAGTATTGTACATTCCTGGGTTAGAACATGTTTCCTTTGGGGGTTGTTGTGGTTTCTTTCTTTTTCTCTTTTCTTTTCTTTTTATTTTTTTTCCAGCTTTGGAAGCCTCTAATGTTTGCAATAACAATAACAACAACAAAAATATGAGGCTGGCCAAGTATGAATCAGGAGAGAATTTGCACATGCAGTGGGTGTAGGAGATGGGAAAAGAGGGTAGGAGGCAGAGGGAGGGGAGAAGAAAAGACAAACGCTGTTGCCAGGAGTTTAGCAGAAGAAAACGCCATGCACGACATGTGGCTGGCACAGTGGGCAGCAACATCTGTTCTCGATGAGGATCCCCAGCATATGCTGCCGTGTGCATGTGCATGTGTAGGGAAACAGCCCAGCTGTGTGCTTCAGGAAGCCTGATCGTGGCTCCAGTCTCCCTATTCTGAAATGCTGCCTCAGTGGCGGCCTCTCACCATGGGTTAGATCTCCAGCCAACTTATTCTTGCAAAGTATGTTGCAGGCTAGAATGAGCTGTGGAAAACAAGCCCGAGAAAAGCCACAAGAGCCTCCTGACCCATTTGAATCTTTCTCCTGCCAAATTCTCATTACTGATCTGAAATAGAAAGAAAAACAATGTATAAGATTGAAAAGGCGATGGAGAACCTACTGGAACCAAGAGGCTTACTTAGGATCACTGGACTTTGGAGACAAGGATGAGGCAAGTCCATGTTTTCAAAATAGGTGCATGGTTTTTTGTTTGTTTGTTTGTTTTGTTTTGTTTTGGGTTTGGTTAAGCATCCAAAGACTTATTTGCTGTTTTCTTGTCACTCTGTTCAACGAAATAGAGGCCAAATAAGGCAGACAATTTGTACCCCCTATGGAGTGTGGGCATCCTCCCAAGAGGAGCTTCTGAAGGAAAGTTACCCCAAGTTGCTCAGCTGGAGCTGGGGGGTTACTTGGAAGCCCCAGATCTGGGCTGTTGTTAGTCTCCTTAATCAAGATCTGATACCAGTTTAGGGGCCTGCACTTAGGTAGATTCAAAGAGATGCAAAAATTAGTTCCAGGCTTTAAGCTGGACTGCACTGAAAGGAGATAAGCAGAGGCTGTCTTTCTCTTTATCAGATCATGGTGCAGCTTTATGTATGCAACTCCTGGAAGGCATTCTGCTTCCTTGGTCAGGACTCACAGTGAGCAGCATACAGGATGTATCACCTGGAGTATGGCCATGCCTCGGCTCAGCCTGGGCTTGCTTCAGAAGACTTATCACACAGGGATGACAATGATGATAATCCCATATGTGTGTAGCATTTTAGCGTCTACAAATGCTCTCACAAACGTTATCTCATTTGAGAGCCAAAAGAACTGTATACGTCAAGCAAGGGAGATACTTTTTCATAAGAGTTAAATGTTAAATGACTTTGATTGAGGTCACACAACCAAAGAGAATAAAGGCAAGAAGTGGAGCTAACTCTTCTTTCTCCAATGCACAAACAGCCTTCAAATAGCTGAAGAGCCCCTCAGAGACCAAACTTCCTCATCCCCAGAGTCCCAGCACAGAGTGATGCTAACTATAGGCTTAATTTAACAACAACAACAACAAAACTGTCAATAGAAAAGACTTTTAAAGGACTTGTAACATTCAGGATCTCTTGCCAGTTTTACTCCTCTCAAGTCAGCAAAATTGTCCTTTCTCCATCATGGTCAAGTGGCTTCTGAAGATCCCTACCCTGCTGCTGACCCTCCCCCTGACATGTGGATGCCCTTAACTTCTTACCTTCATCATTCACTCAAAAACTATTGATCATCTGTCATGTGCCAGTCCCTACATCACTGCATTAAGGATTTGAGATATAGCAGTGAATAAAATCAGCAAAACTTACAGCCCTGTGGAGCTTATATTCCAATGGGGAAAACAGACATTAAGCATAACAAATAACTCTACAGCAAATTAGAAAGTGATAATTCTACTAAATAATAGTGCCAGTATAAGGGAATCGGGAGTGGTGGGGAGATGGGCAGAGAAAAAGAGAGTGAAGATGGTTGCAATTTTCAATCACATGTTCAGAGAAGGGACATGTGGAGGGCTAGGTAAGCCATTGCAATGATTGTGGCTTTTATTCTGGGTGAAAAGGGGAAATGCCACAGGGCTTCAGCTGAGGAGTATTATGATTTAACTTATATTTTTAACAGGACTGTCTGGCTGCTATGCTGGGAATAGGCTGTGAAGAGGCACGGTAAGTAGTGAGACCAGTCAGGAGGCTCTTGCAGTAAGCCATGTAGCAGGTGATGATGGCTCATACTAGGGGCAGTGGGTCAGATGGTAAAATGTGGCTAGTGTATGGATATATTTTAAAGGTAGAGCTAATAGAATTACCTGATGAATTAAATGTGGAACATGAGGGAAACGGAGAAATTGAGATGACATCAAGAATTTTGTCCTGAGCAACTGGACGGAAGATGGTGCCATTGACAGGAATGGGCAAGTCTACATGGAGAAACAAGAAACCATTGCATATACAATACCTTGAATTCTTGAATTCCATATGCTACTGTATATACTTTGTCTTTAGTTATTGTGACTCCCTTCTTACTTGACTGAGAGGCAGCAGTATCTGTAATCCCTTATATCCCCTCTTTATCTTTGGTCTTCATGCTCTCAATCAGATTATTACTCAAAGCCAATAAACATATTCCAGTCTCTTCATCTCAAAAGTCTTTCCATGAACTGTTTTCCACTCAAGTTACTGCCATCTCACTTCTTGTGCTGGCCAACTTTTGGTCAGCATTTAATACTCTTCAATATTTCTTTTTCCCTTAGGCCTCTCTTTTTAAATGGTTTTCCTAAGACCACACCTTCCATTTCTTCCTTCCACCTCTCTAGTCATTCTTCCTCTGTCCCCTTGACTGGCTTCACTTCCTCTGCTAACTTCCTGCCTCTATGTCTTTCCCCACCTATCTCCTCTCCCCATTCACACCCCTGCATGACCTCATCCATTTACCTGCCATCAATTAGCATCTATACTTTCCTCATTTCTCAATATAAGTCCCCAACTTAGACTTTGTTTCTGAAATCCAGATTTTATTTCCAATTCTAAACTCAGTCTAAAGCCAAGTCCATTATCTTCTCCTATATGCCTGCATCTTTTCTTTTCTTTTTTCTTTTCTTGTCTTTTCTTCCTTCCTTCCTTCCTTCCTTCCTTCCTTCCTTCCTTCCTTCCTTCCTTCCTTCCTTTCTTCCTTCCTTCCTTCCTCCTTTTTTTTTTTTTTTTTATTAAACAGAGGTAAACGGTATTCAACATCTACCCAAGCACCAGGGAGTTAGATTCAGAACCTCATTTCCCCCATTGGATGAAATTCTAGAATCAATTTTATATCTTACAAGAAAAGCTTTCAATAATTACTTCTTCCTATCTATACTATTTTGGTGCCATGTCTTGGCTGTCACTATTTCTCTCTTGAAATACGGACACCATCTCCTAATCATTCTGCTTATCACCCATCACTCTTCCACGGACTTCATTTCCAGCAATGTATCACATCTGATCTTGTCATTTCCTGTTGATAAAACATGTCAGGCTTCTCAATGCTTTCAGAAAAAGTTTACATCCCAAGCATGGCAGCATTCAACACTCTTCCTAATCTGGCCCAAGACTCTCTGCAGACTCCAGGTTTCCACATGCTCCATCCTCTAGTGGTTCTCTAAATAGCTTGTGTTTTCAAACCCCTGTGCCTTGTGCTCATAGTATTTTCTCTGCCCATGGGGCTTTCCACTTTGTCCCCAACTAGTGGAATTATTATATTCTTCAAGGTCCCATGAGTGCTACTTTGTTATGAAATCTTCCCCAAATTTATGTCCCATACCCACCTCTTGCCTGCTTCCCAAACACAACTACTTTCTTTTCTCTGATCCCCTAGCACTTAGAACATACCTCTCTCCAAGGCAGAGTGGGGATTCCTAGGAGACAGGGTCTGTGCTTTCTACTGATTACCTTTATATTCCTAGGGTCTAACATGATTCATTCACAATAAATATATGGTCCTTGAATAAGTGTTCCTCTATCTAAAATTTATACTTTCAGGAGTTAACCATCTTGAAGAGATCTTTACTTGACTTTAGGTGAAATAAGAATTTAGAAGAGATAACAGAGAGAAAAAATAGCAAAGTAAGAGACATCATCTCTATCAGGTGCCTCTTTTTCTTCCATAAAGGCACAGATTCTGTTGAAGGAAGTAGTTCATAGTAATAGCACATTGGTCACTAAGCATCTACTATCTCTCAGGCTTAGAGCTGGGAAAGTGTGAATACACGAATTTGTTTTTATATCTTTCCCTTCCAAAAGTTCCACTAAAATATTAGTATAAAAAAGGAACAAAAAAGGCATGAACTCATAAGAAAAAAGACAACAGGAGAGATGATGGCAGCTGATAAATAAGTCAACTTAGAAAACTGGAAAATGGATAGATGAGTAGTAGCTGACACAGCAGATGCAGCAAAGCAGAAAACTAAATGCCTAGAATACCTAGAACCAACAGAAAGCTCAGGAGTCAGAGGCATCTGGTACCTCTAAAGGCAAAAGTGCAGGAGTGTGTGTGTGTGTGTGTGCACACGCGTGATGACGTCAGAAAGCTAAAACCTCATCTATTGTATTAGGAAATCAGGAGAAAAAGTCCTAAATCAAAACATTAAGATTAGCAGTAGAAGCATTATATATTATATAATTGTGTATATATATGTATGTGTATATATATACACACATACATATATACACATATATAATATGTACATTATATATATACATATATGCATATATAAATATAAATGTATACACACACACACACATACTGTGAAAGGAAAATAAATCTTAGGACTCCACAATCAATAAGCCAAAGCAAAAGTCAAGCTGGGAACTACGTCAGACAAACCTGCCTTCCATTTTATTCCTAAATAACATAGCGACAAATATAAGAAGCTACATACCTTCCTCCCTCACAATTTGTCCACAAGAAAGTTCCTTGTGGAAAAAGGACAGAAAGAACTCAAAGGCATCCCTCTGACACTCACCTAAGACAAACGCATATCTGAATACTTCCTCCGCCCTACTGTTTATGTAAAACTGCAGATTCACTGAACCAGACTACATTGTGGATTCAGTGGAAGGCTGATCAAGTTCTCAAAAGAATGTAACCTTTTGTCTGTTGTCTACTTAAGATCTGGAGGCCCATGCCTCAAGTTGTCCAGCCTTACCTTACAGAACCAGTGTAGATCTTACACATGTTGATTGATGTCTCACATCTCCCTAACATGTATAAAAGCAAATTGTACCTCAACTACGGTGGGCACATGTCCTCACAATCTCCTGAGGCTGTGTCATGGGTGCATCTTTAACCTTGGTAAAATGAACTTTTTAAATTGATTGAGACTTGTCTCAGATACCTTTTGGTTTACAATACATATACATGCATGTATGTTTATGTGTATATATATAATTTTCAGAAGAAATAAAATAAATGAAACAAGTGAAGCAAAAACAACAACAACAAAAAAAAACGAAGGGATGGCCTCTGCTGAGAGAGGCTGAGGTTAGGAGCAGAGGGGTAGGAACTGCAAGTCTTCCAAATAAACCTTGGGGTGTGAACTAGCTTTTCAAACTAGGTACATGTATTACTTTTATAGAATTAAAATTAATTTTAAAACATATTACAAATAAATATAAGAGTGGAGCTGAGCCTTAAACCTCTTAGGATTTGAAATGTACATTATTTTCACTATGCATGCTGTTTGCTGCAATTTACAAATATTTGTAATCAATTTAGGAGTGCTGCCCTTTCCTCTGTCATCACTTTACTGCTGGGTTAGTCAAAAGAACAGATACATACATATACATACATATACACACATCTGCATGTGTACACATACATACTTTAAAAAATAAGGTGTAATAAACAGAACCGAAGACAAAAACCGCATGATTATCTCAATAAATGTAGAAAAGGCCTTCAATAAAATCCAATATCTCTTCATGTTAAAAACTCTCAATAAACTAGGCATTGAAGGAATATACCTCAAAACCATAAGAGCCATATATGACAAACCCACAGCCAACATCATATTGCATGGGCAAAATCTGGAAGCATTCCCCTCGAAAACCAGCACAAGACAAGGATGCCCTCTCGCACCACTCCCCTTCAACATAATATTGAAAGTTCTGGCCAGGGTAATCAGGCAAGAGAAAGAAATAAAGTATATTCAAATAGGAAGAGAGGAAGTCAAATAATCTTTGTTTGCAGATGACATGATCCTATATCTAGAAAACCCTGTCATCTCAACCAAAAGCTTCTTAAGCTGGTAAGCAACTTCAGCAAAGTCTCAGGATACAAAATCAATGTGCAAAAATCATTAGCATTCCTGTACGCTAAAAACAGGCAAGCACAGAGCCAAATAATGAATGAACTTTCATTCACAATTGCTACAAAGAGAATAAAATACCTAGGAATACAGCTAACAAAGGAAATGAAGGAACTCTTCAAGAAGAACTATAAATCACCACTCAAGGAAATCAGAGAGGACATAACAAATGAAAAAACATTCTATGCTCATAGATGGGAAGAATCAACATCATGAAAATCGTCATACTGTTCAGAGTAATTTATGGATTCAATGCTATTTCCATTAAACTACCACTGACATTATTCACAGAATTAGAAAAAAAAAACTATTTTAAAATTCATATGGAAGCACAAAAGAGCCCAAATAGCCAAGATAATCCTAAGCATCTAAGCATAAAGAACAAAGCTGGAGGCATCATGCTACCTGACTTCATGTTATACTATAAGGCTACAGTAACCAAAACAGCATGGTACTGGTACAAGAACAGACACATTGTCTAGTGGAACAGAATAGAGAACTCAGAAATAAGACTGCCACCTACAACCATCTGATCTTCAACAAACCTGACAAAAACAAGCAGTGAGGAAAGGATTCCCTTTTTAATAAATAGTGCTGGGAGAACTGGGAAGCCATATGCAGAAAATTGAAATTGGACCCCTTCCTTACACCATATATAAAAATTAACTGAAGATGGATTAAAGACTTAAACATAAAACTCAAAACTATAAAACCCTAGAAGAAAATCTAGGCAATACCATTCAACATAGGCATGGGAAAACATTTAATGACTAAAACACCAAAAGCAATGGCAATAAAAGCCAAAATTGACAAATGGGATCTAATTAAACTAAAGAGCTTCTTCACAACAAAAGAAACTATCATCAGAGTCAACAGACAACCTACAGAACTGGATAAAATTTTTGCAGTCTATCCATCTGACAAAGGTCTAGTATCCAGAGTCTACAAGGAACTTAAACAAATTTACAAGAGAAAAACAACCCCATTAAAAACTGGGCAAAGGACATGAACAGACACTTCTCAAAAGAAGACATACATGCAGCCAAGAAACGTATGAAAGAAAGCTCAACATCACCGATCATTAGAGAAATGCAAATCAAAACCACAATGATATACCATTTCATGCCAGTCAGAATGGCTATTATTAAAAAGTAAAGAAACAACAGATGCTGGTGAGGTTGAAGAGAAAAAGGAATGCTTTTACACTGTTGATGAGAGTGTAAATTAGTTTAGCCATTGTAGAAGACAATGTGGCAATTCCTCAAAGACCTACAGGCAGAAATACCATTTGACCCAATAATCCCAGTACTGGGTATATATCCAGAAAAATATAAGTCATTCTATTAGAAAGATACATGAAAGCATATGTTCATTGCAGTACTATTCACAATAGCAAAGACATGGAATCAACCAAAATGACTATCAATGATAGACTAGATAAGGAAAATGTGGTACATATGCACCATGGAATACTATGCAGCCATAAAAAGGAATGAGATCATGTCTTTTGCAGGGACATGGATGGAGTTGGAAGCCGTTACCCTCAGCAAACTAACGCAGGAACGAAAAATCAAATATCACATGTTCTCATTTATAAGTGGGAGCTGAATGATGAGAACACATGAACAGAATGGAGGAACAACGCACACACTGGGACCTGTTGGGGCAGGACTGGCTGGGGGAGGGGGAGCATCAGGAAGAATAGCTTATGGATACTGTGCTTAATACTTAGGTAATGGGTTGTTCTGGGCAGCAAACTACTATGGCACATGTTTCCCTATGTAACAAAACTGCACTTCCTGCACATGTACCCTTAAACTTAAAATAAAAGTTTAAGGAAAAAAAATAAGGTATAAGAAAATTAGTAAAATGCATTGCTAGCACTCCTTCCTTGTAATAAATAAGTATTTAATAAAATAATGTCACTTAAATGAACATCTATGTTAGTAGAATGAATTGGAAATGGTTCAAATTTTATAAACTTCCTGAAAGAGCTTGTCTATTGATTATTTAATTAAGAAGTTATAACAATTACCATGATGTTAAATTGTAAAATAAGCAATGCCTCATAGGATTCATGAATAATCTCAATAATGTATTTGTGCCATTATTAGAATGCATTTAAAACACATTTTTGAAGCATAATTAGAAGTCTTAGTTGAGCACAGTCCCTGTGAAAAGAGGAGAAGCTAGAGTTATCTATAGACATAATTTTGCATGCTGCCCATGCCTATAACTTCAGCAAAATCACCGAGAAGCAGTTGAAGGTCTGGCAGGTTAAAGAAAAGGTAGTAGCATTTATGTGATGGCAATTCTTCAGGCGAGTAATATTTAAATTACCTGCAAGTCTGGGCTAAAAAAGGAAGGACAGTGAAAGAGAAAAAGAACCCTCCTAAAAAAAAAGGAAACAAAAAAGCCCAGAATAAATCAGAAAAAGGGTGGAGTGGGAGGAAAAAGGGATAACAGATGTTATAAAGAAAATTAACAGAGTGAGAAAGTGGCCCACCCAGGAGGCCAAGAGGACAAAAGCAGCAAAAATGCAGCCTGTCAGAGAGCCCACCAGGAAGTCACAGCACGGCTCCAGAGGAGTTTTAGACAAGCATAAACTCTCACGAATGTTGTTAATCTAGATGAAGTTTTACAGTTTGCACGGTTGGTTGTGCTTTTAATGTTTCACTTTTTTAAAAAGCTGGAGGTGGAAAGGTGGGGGTGTAGGGGTGTGGGGGCAATGGTTTTAGCTTTCAAAATGAAAACTTAGTCCTAATTAACATTTGGAGTCTGATTTTCAGAGATTCCAGCTGGAGAATCTGAAGTTGAGCCCTGAACCAAATGGGACTCTAGACAAGCTTAAAGACATGCGGAGATTTTAGGCTGGTGCAGATATTGCACAAAACTGGCAGTGAAATTCACAAACAAATCTCAAGGGGATTAGAATTTGGCGGGTAGTGAGCCTGGAAGACAGTTCCAACTTAAGCAAATTTTCAATTTTTCTCTGGATTTTAATATGTCTAACACATTTTTAGATTTAGATTTGTAAGGACCTACACCATCCCTGCTAGAAGTCTAGTAGCTGTCCCTATTATTGGCTTCTAGGCCATTATTATCCCTATCCTAATTAGCATTTTTATAACCCCTTTTCACTCATAGATCCTAAAAATCCTGGTAAGAATTAAAAGAAAAATAAGCCCTGAAGATGTGCCTTCTGAGAAACAGGGGAGGAATGATTATTATATCCGATTTGTAAACAGCTGAAGTGTGGCAAAGAGAAGTTTAAATGTTGGCTATTATTTATATGACAACATCTAAATAAAAAGGAAACAAAAGAAGTTAAACAACAATCACACAGTGCACAAGTGATGACGTTGAAATAGAACATTGGTTTTTCTATGCAGATATCACAAATAAGATTCATTTTTCTCTTTATAATAAGAATTCATAGAGACATACTCAAGTGAGATGCTTTTTGAAAGAGCAGAAGCAATTCCATCTGGTCACACATCTAAGTCCATTTTGGGCTGTGATTATACTGTCAAGCCTTGATATTTATTAAGAATAATCCGTGACTATCCACTGATGAAAAATATATTACTAAAGTGTAATAATAGAAGTCTTACAGACAGAAAAGACTGAGGAAGGAAGAGTTGAACAGGTTTCATTATGAAGCTCAGGGGAACAGAAAGGGAAGAGATTTGGGATCAGAGAAGCAACCTTAGTGTTGATGTATTCTTCAGGTCCCTCAAAACTGTTACTCCTCTGCTACTATTTTCCCCACACTCTAGACCAGCAAATCCTGCACCTGCAAGTACATCAGAGTCCTCTGAAAGGCCTGGTAAAACTGAATGCTGGACCTCTCCCCCAAAGTTTCTGATTCAGAAGTCCAGAGTGGGGCCTAAGATTCTGCATTTCTAGCAAGTGCCCACGTGAGGCTGCTGCCACTGGTCCAGAACCACACTACTGCCCCACATCAGGGGTCCCCAACCTGGCCTGCTGCCTGTTAGAACCATGCCACACAGCAGGAGGTGAGTGGTGGAGGAGCCAGTGTTACAGCCTGGATCTGCCTCCTGTAAAATTTGTGGTAGCATTAGATTCTCATAGGAGCACGAACCCTATGGTGGACTGTGCATGTGAAGGATCTAGGTTGTATGCTCCTTATGAGAATCCAAACAATGCCTGATGATCTGATGTGAAATAGTTTCATCCTGAAACTCCCCCAGCCCACAATGTCCATAGAAAAATTATCTTCCATGAAACTAGTCACTGGTTCCAAAAAGGTGGGGGACCACTCCTCATTAAACCACTCCAGTTCTTCACAGGTCCAGGTTTCAACTGCTGTCACTTGGAAGTCCTGAGCATCTGAGCTCTGTGGATGATGCAAAACTGCCTGCCTCACTTCTGTCTTGAAGTATGTAACCTTGCGAGAAAATCCCTTTCCTGTTTTCCTAAAGGTGGGCCTGAGTCCATTTCCACTGCCACAGAGCATGTGGGGCGTCTGAACTGGAGTCTCTTAGCCACATATTTCATTTCACTTTTTAGAACAAAGAGCTCTAGAATTTATGAATGTGCTGAAAGATTATACCACACTACAGGGGCGCTTCACGGGGTCAGATGGGAAGAACTGTAACACACACACACACTCACACACACATACATACACACACACACACACACATTTGCAACTTGTCCTAAAAATAAGGAGACAAAACTCTACAAAGTGACAAAGCCCTTCCTCTGAAAGGGTCACACACGATGTAGAAGCCCATGATTGCTACTATTTCTCGGTCAATGTCTCCGGCAAGCTAATCTTCCCCATCCCCCTCCTCCGATCCTCTCGTTTCCAGGCCTATATGCAGCCTTTCACATCCCAGAATGAAGTACATCCCCTCAATTAGGACTTGTTAGTCAGGCTTCAGCTACTCTCTACCTTTTCTTGGCTAAAACTCTGGGCAAGAAAAATGGTACAAAACCCCTCAATTTTTATGCCCTTATTTTCCACCACATGAGTTATATATTGGCCTCTGCATCCCATAGAGTTGCAGCAGTAAAGCAGGCAGTGCCCATGAGTGATCAATAAGCACGTGTCCCAGACACAGCTAACAGGGCTACCATCTGGAATATAAATAATAAAAGGGAGGCAGAAAGAGGTCCAAGACAACAGAGAAGAAAGAATCCAAGGAATGGTATAACAGATGGAATGAATTAGTGATGGAACCATTGTTGGTATCAACTACTAAATGTGTAAAAACAATACAACTTTCCACCTCCTTTTCAGTAATCCAGCCACTCCAATGAAGTTAAATTTGTCCCAAGGCCCCACCTTTCTACTCTCAGCTCCTTCCTACATAAATTCCTTTGGAAGTAGTACTCAGATGATAAAGACACATAAAATATCTCTATTGACTGCTTTAAGATAACACAAATATACACACATTTAAATCCATGGAGTCCTAGATTTACAGGGAAAGAGAGTACCAAACTATCGGCAGTATTTGAGATAGAAGGAAATGTGTAACCATGTCAGAGAGAGAGAATATGCATCATTTTAAAACTCTCCAAAGACTAACATGCCTTTTCAACACCTCCCTTTATAACCTTGTATAAAGTTTAACACTTTTAGGATATTCTCACATAGATTTACTTTAACTAGTTCATTCAGTATTTTAAGCCCATTATATTCTCTTCTGTTCTCACTGGGGGATGGTGACTGCTGACTTTTCTCTAAGCAAAATATTCAATTCATGAACATATTTACTACATTAACCTTTATTCTTCTCATTTTAGACTTGAAAACCTCAGTTCTTTTGATTTTTTCCAAAGGTATTATTATTATTATTATTTTTATATCACTTTTTTGGTCTTCAACGTGTTCTGTATTTTCTAATGCCTGTGGAAGCTAACCCTAGAGAGAAAGTAGAATGAGATCCATGGTGAGATTAATGACAAAACAATGAAATACTCAGGTTTTCTGATAATCTCACTTATAGTTATTTGCATGTGACTTGTTGTTTCAAGACCAGAGCCATGCTGCTGTTTACCCAGGATAAGTCATAATTTAAAAAAAAGAAATAACTATAATTTTAAAACAATTCACCTTTTTCTGGCTTAGGATAATTTGATTTTACCACTGTTTGTCAGCTAGTCTTACTTCTATCCTTGACCTTTTTGAACTTTATTCTATTCCAAGTGATTTCTTCATTTATTTGAGAACTATTGGAAGATGATTCCTTTTCTCCCAAAATGCAAGCTGGGCACTGCCATATAACTATTTGCCAGTATATGAATTAATCCCTGCCTAGTGTTTCTCAAAGCACAGTTGAGGACCACTTGCATTAGAAGCACCTGAAGTATTTGTTAAAAAAGCAAATTCTTGTACTTCACACCCTACTTGACATACAAGAATTGGGAGGGAGGGGCAGAACCTAAGAATCTGCATTTTAAAAATAAGTACCCCTCACCCCATGTAATTCTTAAGCATATTTTTTACACTATCAGCTGCATCCACTGCCAATGTGAAACATTTAAAGACAAGGTGTGACCAGAGAAAGCCCTGGACGTTCCACTGGCTGGGTCTTCCAATTCAACAGAGAATGTAGTAATAATCCAAGATGGTGTCAACTCCTTTAGCTGCCTTCTGAAGGCAGGAGTACATCATTTGGGCCAGAATAACATATCTACTAAATGTAAGAAGTTGCTTCTACTTTATCTTATAGGCCTCACTGATTCTTTCACAGAACACAGCATCAGTATAGGAGAGCATGTTCCTTATAAACATAGGGCCTGTACTTAGAGAAATTTGTTCTAAAACTTTTTCTAGTAGAAAATACCAAACTTGGCCAGGCCTGGTGGCTCATGCCTGTAATCTCAGCACTTTGGGAGGCGGAGATGGGTGGTTCACCTGAGGCCAGGAGTTCGAGACCAGACTGGCCAAGATGATGAAACCATGTCTCTACTAAAAATACAAAAATTAGCCACGCATGTTGGCATGTGCCTGTAGTCCCAGCTGCTCGGTAGGCTGAGGCAGGAGAATTGTTTGAACCTGGGAGGCAGAGGGCAGAGGTTGGAGTGAGCTGAGACCGTCCCACTGCACTCCAGCCTGGGCGACAAAGTGAGGCTCCTTCAAAAAAGAAAAAAAAATAGAAAGAAAGAAAGAAAAAGAAAATATCAAACTTGTAGGCATGTAGCTCTTACAGTTCAACTCCTTTTTTTTTCTAAAATGGCAAATACTGCTTGGCTTTTTTGACAGCTCCTCATTCTTTCAAGAAAATCAAAATAATTAGGTAGGGGATGTAAAGGGTCTTACTGGTCTTATTAAACAGTCCTTTGCCAACTCTCTCTCCAGCCCAGCTCAGCTTCTTGCCCTCTCAACATGTACATACATGTGTATTGCCTGTCACTGTTCTATGAGAATTAATAGTGGGGAGAAGCATCCTTGTGCTTTGAGTAACAGAAGTGATTCAGCATTACTGATAAATGCAATTTGACTAACCTTTATCACATACACAATTATGTTTATCAGATATTCATACAGTAGGTACTTCTGAATCCTTTATCATGTCCTGACTCTCATATCCATCCTATCTTAGACTGAGTTTTCTCTTGCAGGCAGGCTAGTCCCATGATAGAAGTAGTAAATCCAAAACCAGGATTGGTCTTGAACTGAAAGTCAAGGAAGGAAGTACTAACAGGTTTCCAAAACCTAATCCATCCAGTGAATAAGAAGTTGAGGCTAACCAAGAAGAAGGCTGTAAATCTGAAAAAAAGACCTATAAGAGAAGGACTTGTGGGTGTAAAGAAAACCAAAATCTACTTGGAAGGCAAAACATTCCCAGAAACAAGAGCAAGTTTGTCGTTATTTCTGAAAAATTAGCACAACCATGCTTTACTGAGGTGTGACCTCTCTGAAGTCCTCAAAACACATGTCTCCACAGTTTTCTGAACCTGAATCTTCACAACAATTTTAAGAGATGAATTTTATCTGTTTAATTTAAAAGCTAAGGAAACTTAAATTCAGAAAAGTTAACTGACTTGCCCAAGGAAATAGCTAATCAGAGATGGAGCTATGTGTAAAGCCTTTGCTTCTGCCACCCCATGCCACTTTCACTGTGGTTACAAGGCCTTTTGATTCCACTCATGACAGGGTTTTTATTTTCTGCTTCTTCATCTATCTTGTTCCTACTTTACTTCCACGATGCAACTTCATGGAAAACTGATTCAGTCTTTTCCATTTAAGACTCTCAAAGTCAAAGTTCTGTCTGCAACTTTCCATCTCTGTCTTCAGGGGAATAGAAGCAGGTGTCACTAAAGAATTAGGCGTCTCTCAGAGAGAACACAAAAGTGAACAACACACACCTCCTGCCACTCAGGAGTTGGTAGACTACAGGAAGAATAGACCTATTGGATAGCCTTGAAATATGTGATAGATGAGATGATAGGCATCTACAAAAGTATGCATTGAATTTTGAGATTTGGGCAGCTCAGGCTCAGACAGAGTTATTGGAAATTTTCCCCCAAACATTAAAAGGCCTTGTAAGTTGCATTGGTAGCCCCAAGGATATCAATTAACCATGGATACTTGCAGCATATAATAAAAAGTCATAAAGATATAAACTAGATGTAATTTAATTGCTTCTTTTTTTTTTCTAAGAGAGATAGAGGTTTTGCTCTGTCACCCAGGCTGGAGTACAGTGGCATGATCACAGTTCACCATGACCTAAATTCCTGGACTCAAGTGATCCTCCCACCTCAGCCTCTTGAGTAGCTGGGGACCACAGGTGCATACCACCATAGTCAGCTGGCTAACTTTTCATTTTTTTGTAAAGATGAGGGTCTTGCTATGTTGTTCAGGCTGGGCTCAAACTCCAGGCCTCAAGTGACCCTCCTGCTTTAGCCTCTCAAAGTGCTGGGATTACCGGGGTGAGCCACTGTGCCTGGCCTTGATTCTTTTTTTTTTAATGACTGGCAGCAGGCTTTTCAGTGGAAACTTTATTATTATTATTATTATTTTTTATTATTATACTTTAAGTTCTATGGTATGTGTGCACAATGTGCAGTTTTGTTACATATGTATACATGTGCCATGTTGGTGTGTTGCACCCATTAACTCGTCATTTACATTAGGAATATCTCCTAATGCTATCCCTCCTCCCTCTCCCCACCCCATGACAGGCCCTGGTGTGCTTCTTAATATCTTGTTTCAATATGACCCTGTCCTCACAAAGTTATATGTATCATTCCTTAGGCAGTATCACTGCTAGTATGTTCTATTATTTGACAATTCACAAAACACATTAAAATCAGTTATTTCCCCTGATTCTCATAGAAGTTCTAAGAGAAAGTCTTACAGGTACTATGCATAGCTAATGAAGGGTAGAGTCAGAATTTGAACCTAATTCTCTGACATCACTTGGCCTCTGTCCTTCTCTGAAGCTTTCTCTTTTTAAAAAGAAAGGGCCATTTTAACTGGTATGAGATGGTATCTCATTGTGGTTTTGATTTGCATTTCTCTGATGGCGAGTGATGATGAGCATTTTTTCATGTGTCTGTTGGCTGTATAGAATCTCTTCTTTTGAGAAGTGTCTGTTCATATCCTTTGCCCACTTTTTGATGGGGTCGCTTGTTTTTTTCTTGTAAATTTGATTGAGTTCTTTATAGGTTCTGGATATTAGCCCTTTGTCAGATGAGTAGATTGCAAAAATTTTCTCCCATTCTGTAGGTTGCCTGTAGGGATAGCATTAGGAGATATTCCTAATGTAAATGACAAGTTAATGGGTGCAGCACACCAACATGGCACGTGTATACATATGTAACAAACCTGCACATTGTGCACATGTACCCTAGAACTTAAAGTATAATAATAATAAAAATAAAAAAAAAAGAAAGGGCACAACTCTAACAGCAAAGAGTTGAAGAGAGATTATCAAAAACTGTAATTCAAAATGGAGACTGCTGGGAAGAAAAGGATCAACTTACAAGAAATACATGCTCACAGAGAAAGCAGAGTCAAGAATTAGGTGGATTTTAACCAGCCCATAAGTACAAAGACCAATTAGTTCTATGTAAAAGGATACCGTAAGTATAGGATAAGTCTTTATCCCTAGGTACATTCCCTAGAGAACAAAATCTTCTTGGTTTAAGTAGAATCTAGCATTGTGGACTTCAGTAGAATTAATAAATATGGCTTTATGAAAGAGAAAAAAAGAAAGATAAAAGCAAAGAGAAAAGGAAGGAAGGAAGGAAGGCAAGAAAGCAAGAAGGCAGGAAGGAAGGAAGGGAGGGAAAGAAGAAGATAATCTATTATCTGATAGTATCACAGTGTTCATGTATGGAGTGAACACTCACTTCAATTATTACCCCAGGAGATGAGGAAAACCATTTTTCCTTTCTTTTCCTCTCTTCCTTTCTCTCTCTATGCTGGGAAGAAAGTATACTTTACTGGACAAGCATTTAACAGGGCTTTTATACAGTTATCATAAAATATTTGCATATCTATAATTTTAAATTTTATCTATAATTTTAAAAGCCATGTGCAAATTAAATTACTCTTTCAATCAATAAATGTTTTTTGAGCCCCAGTTATTTCAAACATTGTGCTGAGTAGCTAAGATATAATAATGGAAACGACAATATTTTCAGCTTGTAAGTAGTTACAGGGTCTTAAGGCAGACACACAGGAAACCAATACTTTCCCTAAGGTGATAAGTGGTAAAATAGAGACCAGAGTATGATTATATAAGCCATCTGTGGTTGAGAGTGTGTGGTGAGTGGAGTGCCAGTCATTAAATACTCCAAGTAGAAAAAATGCCTGGAAAAATGTGTTGAAAGATCAATAGGAGTTAGTCTACAGCAGTGCCTCAGGGCAGTATTACTGGCATTTGGGGCAGGATAATTCTTTGTTGTGGGCTATCCTGTGCATTGTATAACGTTCAGCAGCATCCCTGTCCTCTACCCATTATATTTCAGAAGCTCCCCCAATTCGCCCAGTCGTGACAACTAAAAATGTCTTCAGACATTTCCCCTAATGTGAGAGAGGTGGTGGGTGCAAAGTCGTCCCTAGCTGAGAATCACTGGCTTAGAGAAACAGGTCACAAGATGAGTCCCAGGAATGGGTTTCAATGTGCATGAAGATACAGGGAGTGAAGTAACATGTGGCAACAACAATACTTCTGTGATGGATAATGAAATAGATAATATTTATAATGCACAATTGTGTACAAGACATTAGACTGAGCTCACTGCCTATAATAACTCATTTGTCTTCACTACAACCTTATGAAATAAGCAGTACTATGAAAACCCTATTATAAAAACTCCATTAAAACTATGTTGAGGGTAATGGGGCACAAGAATCTAATGCAACTTGTCCAGTGTCACCCCACAGGTGGAACAAATATTCAAACCCAGATCTAGTGAACAGACAGTGCAAAGCCCAACCACTTTTTAGAATACTGTGTTGGAAAAGGCTTTTTATGTCTGGAGTACAGTGTGCACAAAGAGATTTGAAGAGACAGAAGGTTGAAAGACAAAGGCTCAGTTACGACCTGCAAAGGAGTCTGGTTTAAATGTGAAAACAATGGGGAGTTCCTGAGATACTTTTAGCAGAAGAAACACAATAGAAAGAACCCGGTAATAGCAATAGAGAGAATGAAGGAAATTGATGGGCACAGGTCTGGGGGAAAGGAAAGTAATTAGAAAATTCCCACAAAAGATGAGAAATGTTGAGGTCCCAACAAGTGTGGGCAACTGTAGGAATGAGTAGAGCTACGCATATAATGATCTGGTGACCAGCTGACCTGATGACTGATTGGACACAATCAATGTGTGAATTCGTGAATTATGGTACTCAGTGGGTCTCTATGGGAGTGACCTGTTTCCCTTTTCTTTTCCTTTCCTTTCCTTTCCTTTTTCACATCCTCAGAGTTTACAACTAATTATACTGGGGCTACACCAGCAGCAATGCCCCTGCTTTCTGCTTTACTCATTCAGTAAACATTCACGAAGTGGCTAATAGCTCACAACAAATGACACCAATAAGAATCTCTTATGGGCCAAGCATGACACTAAATGCTTTGTGTATGCTATCACATGTATCCCTCATAACAACTCCTTAAAACAGCTTTGTTGCCCCACTTCCCAGTACAGAGGCTCACACTACTCAGCTGACCCAGGATTGGAATTTAGAATTGTTTGACTTCAAAACTTTTCCATTAAGCAAGTTGCCATTCCTTGCCCATATGCAGTTTATGAAAGAAACAGAAGATCCAAGGAGTATTCAGGTCACAAAGGCCAAATGCAAGCAACAACTACAAAAATACAAACAATTTTGGATTGCAGATATGTAGCATACATGTGTTCTTGTTGGGACAATGGAAACATAAGCGGCAAGAATTGGCTTATGACCTAACATAAGAAGATAGAATTATTTAGATAAGAGTTTTTAAAGAAAGTCTCAGCGGCACCTCAGAAAACATAAGCAGCACAGAATAGTGGATAATTGAAAGCAAATCCTTATGCCAAGAGAATATGATACAAACAAAGGTGAAGGGCAATATGGGCTGAGGATACTGAGCTGGTGGATTTACTGCCTTGGGCTTATTGGGAGAAATAATGAATGAGGCACCCCACCTTTACAAGGCTAAATATCAAAAGGAGGCCTCTTAGAATGATATTCAGTACTGGGAAGCAAAAAAAAAAAAAAGAAAAAAGAAAACCCTTTTAGATACTGGGTGACAAAGTACCTGATTTGAGCTCAGATTTCTGTGCTACACTTTTAAAAACTTCCTCTCTCCTACCTGGCCCGCTTTGCTTTATCTTGCCTCCAGTCTGTTTTCCCTCCATCTGTCCCTGACACTCTTCTGTTCTCCCTAATATATTTTGCTGACTTTTTCCAGTAAAGAATTAAGTGTCTGCCAATTTGCCCCTAGAGCATGCCAGTTTCAGCCTCTCTTGTCCTTTCTTTTTCATTTTCACCCCGCCTCTTTGCATTTCTTATTACTTATTTCTTCAGAGTTGTTTCTCCTTCTCCTCTCCTGTCCAGTTCCCCTTCCTTTCCTAGGGGATTGATTCACCTGTATCGTTGCATCTTCCTTCCACCCTCAAAGTGGCTAAATAAAGTTGGCTACAATTATTGCTGCACAACAAACTCTCGGTTGGGGCAGTGGTTCTCAAGTATTAGCAAGCCGTAGAATCATTTGCAAGCTTGTTAAAACAGTCTGCTGGGCCCCACTCCCAGTTTCTGATCGAGTAGGTGTTTGGGGGCCTGAGAATGTGCATTTCCAGTAGGTTCCCAGGTGATGCTGAGAACCATTGGAGCAGGAAAACCAACAGCTATTGCCTGGTAGCAGTCAGGCAGAAGAGACATCAGCCCAGCAGTCAGGCAGAGGAGACTTGGAGCTTTTGTTCCTTGTCACATCAACAAAGGGACTGATGACAGCCTAGGAAGCTCTGGATAAGTGCCCCGCTGATGTGCTGGGGTGCAGGGAGGAGGGCAGAACAAATGGGAAAAGGTCTGTATTATAACCTTCCGGGAAACACGGAAGCCAGCTCCAAGCCCTGTCATCCACTATCCCACTTGAGATCATGCATAGAAGCAGCAGAAGGGAATTCTCAGGATCCCTTTGATCTGTTCCCAGATCCCCAGTCTTCTGTCTGTTTATCTCCCTCCTTCCCTGGCCTCCTCTCTTCCCTCCTTCTTACCCCCTGCCCAGTGGATGATTCAGTCCTCCTCTCTCCCGCCTCCCCACCCCGCTGCCATCTGTTTTTCTAATGATGGCAGAAGATGAGCTGTTTTGTTGGCCCAAACCATAACAAAGCACACTCCATGCTAGCATTTTTCCTGATGCGCTCGCAGAGTGCTGTTTTATTGGTATCATTTCCCCACCCAGTTTTCCCTTTTCTCTCAAACCCCACCCTTTCCCCCTCTCCAGTCTCATGTGGATCCTGGATTCCCAGAATTAGATCAAGAAACACAGAAATACAGAAGAATGAACTTAACATGCATGTGGGTTGGGTGTGCATCAGGGAAGAAGCTGGAAATCAGGGCAGTTAAAGGGGTCTCTCTGCAGCACCTACAGGAGCCAGAATTACCCAAGCATTGCTGCTAAGTGGCTTATTTCCTTCCAGTGTGAAATGTGGATGACAAAACCTGTTGTGCCTGAGACGAGAATGCTTGTACTTGTCACTGGCTATTCTTAGGGTGGGAGGGCTTAAATGGTTTGTGTGTGTGTGTGTGTGTGTGTGTGTGTGTGTGTGTGTTTGTGTAAGCATCTCCTTCCCCTATGACAGAATTTCTGGGTCATTGTTTCTTAGAAATACTCTGCCCTATTCCTGACTTTTAAAATTAACTTCAGTTAATCTAGCTAAAGAAATCACAGCAGCCTACGTCCCAGCACTGATTGGGGAATCTACTATGTGAAGAAGTGGACAAGATTTCTTGAGGTGGTAAAGGTTTAGTTTGGTTAATCAACAGTAGATAACAGGTCTACCTAAGAGATTGCAAACATAGATGCCTGCATGACCCAGGCAGTTATTTTAAACAAGGGGCACCCACCAGGTAAGTAGCCATAGGGAAAGCAAAAGCTATGCTAATTGGAGAGAGTTGCCCCTCTGGGGTTGCAGCTGCTACTCGGATCCAGCTAATTGTCATCATGGTTGCCAGCTAGTCTTATTTTTCAAGAGACAAATCTTTGTGCAGAGTTTTAAATATTTATTTTTATTTGGGATGTGTGCGTATGTGTGTAATGCTATATATGCACATATGAATTTTATGTAAAAATCCTGATTTTTAAACATTGGCAACCAAAAAGAAAATTGTTTTTAGACACTGTGCTGGCCAAACAAACCTGTCAGTGGGCCATCAGTCTCCAAAACCCTGAGCGAATTAAGCTCAAACAAGGCCCAGTTACAGAATCCCAAAACCATAAATAATTCTGACTTGCTTTTTAAGTTAGCTTTTATTAAGTCATTTAAAGGGGATCTCCAAAGATTTTGCTAAAACAAAACAAAGCAAAAATCAGAGCTCCTAATTTCTGTAAATTTAAGATTGTGGAACCAACTTAATTTAAGAAATTAAACAAAGGGCAGAGGAATAGGAGAGGGACTGGGTCCTAAATTAGAAGGACTCAAGCTCCATAAATTAAATCCACCTGAGTTCTCTAGTCTGAACTGGGGAAAGGGAGGCCATCTTACCTCACATGACTGGATGCAGTGGACTAAGACGGGGTCTGGGTGCCATTGACGCCGGCCAGTGCACACAATGCTCTAAGGGGAAAGACGGGAAAAACAGATAACAAAATTAAAGACATTCGTTCTGTGTGAGAAGGGGCAAACCCTGAGCTCACCACAGGAGTCCAACTCCATTCCTCAAGAAGCTAGTTTCTAATTGTGTCCCATAAAGTGGACTGGGGCTATCTAGCCTTTCCCGTGCACACTGCCCACCCTGACAGATGTCGTTCAGGCAGAAAGTCTTGGTGGAGGAGATTTCTCGAAACTTTTCATCCTCTTTCCCAAAATTCCTAAATTTTCAGAGTGGTGTAGTGTGGTTTAAAAAAGCAATCTCAATATTATAATGAGTTTCATCTGGTTTCAGGCATAATATTAGTTCCACTTATTTTGAAATTTTAAATAACGTTACAAGAAATTGTAGGATGGTTGTGTTGATCACACACCACGGGCTTTTAAAGGTTGACAAATAAAGTTTTACAAAAGAGTCTTCAACTAAAGTGGACCTCAGAAATGCTAGATTATAAGACGTGAGTGCCTACACCAAGACTGGAGGTGAAATTGCACTCTGCAATTCTTGGTATCATCATGCAGCCTGCCCTGTAGGAAACTGGACAGAACACATACACAGGACACACAGGGCTAGTGTGAAATCACTGCTACTCAAAATGACACCAACATCAAGCTGGTGGGAGCACAGTTAGGTTCATCTTGAGATGCTAGTGACTGCCTCATTCCTGATGGCCATTTCCAGATGCATATTTAAACAAATAGTCATCTACTTTTTGTTAAATAATAATTTAACAAAACATTTTCACAAAACTTTTTTCTTTTTCTTTTTATATTTTAAAATTCTCAAAGAATATGCTTTTCTAAGGAAAAAAGAAAGTCCCATAGCAGGTTTCAAAGAGAAAAGAAGGTTCTCTCTGTAGCCTGCTACCAACCCACCCTTCTGCAGACCTGCATATTCACATTTTAATCAGTCCAACTGAAATTCCATACATTCAGAAGGAAAAGAATACATGGCAACATAGGAGCTTTACATGAGATAGCACCTACAGGAATTCTAGAATGCTAACAATGTGTAATCATTAGACTGGAGACATTCACATATGCTAATAGCAGGTCTATAAATATATACCTCATAGTCAGGTAGGAGAATGGGGATCTGCAATATTTTTCTGGAGTCATACTGCTAAAAGCTAAAACTCCTCCTTCACAGCTTCTCTAGAGGGAAAATAAATAGTATAAATCCTTATAAAGTTTGATATTCAAAACTTCATATTGCAATATATTATTAGAAAGTGACTTGGCTTAAGTCATTATTGTACCAAAAAAAGGATTATCAAAACAAATACATAAGATAAACCCAAAAGGGGTACTCAGCCTACTAAAAAAGTGAGTTATTCTCCTGCACTTACAGCCATTTATGCAGAACCATTTGCATATCAACAGTAATTCTGTTAACTAGAAATAATTCTTGTTTATGCTTTAAAGCAGGTTCCACTGGAGCTCTACTGAGCAGTGGTCACACATTTTGTTATTTAAAACATCAATAGTTTGTAGTAGTTTGGGGTCCCAGATAGTAACAATGGCAAAATATAATTTGTCCTTTGAAAGGTAAATACATGAGAACTTTATTTCTTCTCATAGAGGGTATTCACTATGGACCCCCATTTCTCCACCCTAATCAGTCAGTGATTCAATTCAGACCAAATGCATAAATACCTCACTCACTCACTATGGGTCAGATTGTCCAGTGAGCAAGGGATCTGCAAATCCATAAACCTAGTTAAGGCCCTTAAAGAGTTCTAAACCTTTTTTTTTTTTTGAGACAGTCTCGCTCTGTCACCCAGGCTGGAGTGCAGTGGCCGGATCTCAGCTCACTGCAAGCTCCGCCTCCCGGGTTTACGCCATTCTCCTGCCTCAGCCTCCCGAGTAGCTGGGACTACAGGCGCCCGCCACCTCGCCCGGCTCGTTTTTTGTATTCTTTTAGTAGAGAAGAGGTTTCACCGTGTTAGCCAGGATAGTCTCAATCTCCTGACCTCGTGATCCGCCCGTCTTGGCCTCCCAAAGTGCTGGGATTACAGGCTTGAGCCACCGCACCTGGCCAAGAGTTCAAAAGCTTTAATCAGATCCATGTTGATGAATATTTTGGTTATTTCCAGTCTTTTGTTATAACAAACAAAGCTTATATGTAAATCATGTACAAGTATATCTGAAGAATAAATTCGTAACAGTGGAGTTGAGAAAACCCACCTTATAGATTTTTAATGATGTAAAATTCAGTTTTGAGACTAATTTATACTGACAATTCTCCTTAACTGCTAAAGAAATTACACGAGTTGGTGGTACCTGTGTCATATCCCTTCCTAGATTGCAAAATCCTTTAGAATAGGGACTATCTAGCATTCCTACTTCTTATCTCAGTGATTTATAGAAAGATGAAATTTTATAAGCATTTGCCAGCCACTAATTATGGTATTGTGTCTCTAGCCTTCTCCTATGAAAATCAGGTATCTCATAAAGATGTTCCCTGTTTATAAATACACGTATATGCCATTAATTAAACAAGTACTTAGTGATTATAATTGGAGGGAAATCTCAAATGTTTTTCAAGACTCAATTCTATGGGAGCATTTGAGGTACAAGAGGGCTGTGAAACAGGAAGAAAAGCAAAGCAGTGAGATGGACAGGGAAGAGCTGACTCCTGGTGAGAGGTGAAATGATTTTCTTTTATTATTTATTTATTTATAATTTTTTTTTTTTTAGAGACAGTCTCACTCAGTCACCTAGGTTGGAGTTCAGTGGCACAATCATGCTCGCTACAGCCTCAGTCTCCTGGGCTCAAGTGATTCTCCTGCGTCAGCCTCCTGACTAGCTGAAACTACAGGCATGTATCACCATGTCAGCCTAATTTAAAAAAATTTTTAATTTATAGAGACAGGGTCTTACTATGTTGCCCAGGCTGGTCTAAAATTCTTGGCCTCAAGCAATCTTCCTACCTTGCCCTTCCAAAGTGTTGGGATTACAGACATGAGCCACCATGTCCGGCTGGTTTTCTTATTTTCTGAAACACTTTTGAAAAATTACAATCATATACATTACATTTGAAAGCTATAATGATAAAAAAATTTATATCCTCTGCCTAACTTTATCAAAAATTTTCAAGATTTTCCAGAATATGTCACTATAGATTCAATTAATGTCTCCCATATATGTCCCTCCAACATCATTATACTTCCTTCCTATTGGTAACAACTATTCTGAATTTGTTATTGTACAAACGCAAATCTATGCATTACTATGTTATTGAAACTATTGCCATTATGCTATTAACAAGCAACTTTTTGCATGATGGAATTCCAGTATCTAAATGCCAAAGATTTGTTTTGAAATTTCCAACATAAAAAAAGTTTAAGAGAGAATTTAGTTTACAAATTTCCTCCTGATTGGACCATTTGAAAGTTTCTAAAAAGCAAGGGGAAAAGAAAGAAAGAAAAGAAAATAGAGGGAAGAAGGGAGAGGGAAAGAAGGAAGAAAGGAAGGAGGGAGGGAGGAAGGACGTGGGAGAGAGAGGGGGAGAAAGAGAAAGAGGGAGAAAGAAAGAAAGAAAGAGAAGAGAGAGGGAGAAAGAAAGAAGGAAGGAAGGAAGGAAAGAAAGAAAAAAGAAAGAAAGAAAGAAAGAGAAAGGAAGGAAGAGAAAAGAAGAAAGAAAAGAAAGAAAGAGAGAAAGAAAGAGAGAGAAAGAAAGAAAGAGAGAAAGAAAGAAGAATAAAGGTTACTAGGATGGTCATAAGTCACCATGAAGGCTGTTGCCTGGTAAATGTCTTGTTAAAGGTCACAAAACTCAAGAATAGCCAACAATAAAGGCTAACAGAAAATTGCTCAATTATTTTTTAATGGGAGTAGTTATTTGACAGAATGGGCTGCTAATCACATCAGGGCACAAAGTTCTGCCAATGTCCACATTTGTGATAATTTCCTTATTGCTACATGTATGTGCTCCTGAGTAAAACATCCGTTACATGTTTATTTAGACCATAGCACACTACCCTGCAACTTGCTTTTCTGTTCCTCTTCCCCTTTCCTCCAAGATGCTCTTGTCTACTCTCCTCTAGTGATGGGCCACTTGATGCCTAGAGGGAATGACTCCATGCTTAAAAATGATGAAAAAGAAGACCTTTCCATGACTCATGTCTGAGTCTCCAATGATCTGCAGCCAGTGTCACTGGAGCTGTTACACACAATTGTACCCATTAAGAGGACACTTTGGGGGCGGGGCTGAGCATTAAGAGCCAGAGGGAAGAGTGAGGTCATTTGGTTGGAAACTGTGGCTTTTGCCAGCGCATTATCTTCTTGTTTTCTTCCTCCTTCTCTCTTCTCTTTAAAACAGTCATTTTTATTTAAAGGACTATTTATGTTTGGGGAACAATTTGGGAAAACAAAGTTAGAAATTATAAGATTTGATATAACTGGAGAATTCTGTTGAAAAGCTGGGAATTTGAGAGAGATTTCATATAGTGTTAAAGGCTCTTTGCAAACCTATTTCATGCAGCCACAGGAAAATCTCACTTATTTGGACCTCACTAATTCATAATTATGGTACTCCAGAAAAAAAGTGCTGTTTAGTCTGTGGAAAAAGGAGTTTATGAAGCAAAATAACAGGGGAAATGAGATGTCATGATGAATGTCTTTGTACTTCAGAAGGAAACAGTTTCAAATGGTATTTAGAAAATAGCATTTACATTTACATGCAAACAATTGCCAGAATGTGTAAAAAAATTATCCATGAAATCAGTTTCCTGAAGGACCACTATTTTGTAAGTTAAAACATTATTTTTTCCTATTTTAAAGTCACCAGATACAATAAAACACTCTCTTGACACAATGGTTAAGGATAATCATAAAAATTCAACTTAACATAGGCTTTTTGGGAAAATAAAAAGGTTTTCTTTGAGAAATGATTCCCTGGCAGTCATTCTTTTCTGTGGGCCCTTTGATTTCCTGCAGCCACCACCTCCTGAGTAAAAGATGAAATGAATCCCGCACTGAGGAGATACCGGGGGCGAAGGAGAAGGTAGCATTTCCACCCTCAGCAGTAGTACAGTTTACTGGGGAATTGGGATTAGCATGGCAGAAAAGAAGAAAAAGAATAAGAATCTAGGAAAAAAAGGGATGAGAACATTAAAAAGTGCCTCTAGTGAAAGTCTGAGGGAGCTTCTCCCACTTGCTGGGTGCAGGTGCCTTGGACATCAGGAGTGTCTGTGCCGCTGCAGGTGCGGGGGCATCGGGTGGAGGCCTCTGATCTGGTCACACGAGGACATGAGCAATGGGCATCAGCATTGACTATTTGGCTGCCCCCCTGCCTGTCCCAACTGCCAGGTCCCACTGCTCAAGTCACCTTGGCTGACAGGCATGGAGTGGTCTGGCATCCTTCCTTTCTGTCAGTATACTTCTTACCCCACTAGAAGGGTCTGGATCCCCACCAGGAAGAAAACGAGAAGGTAATATGCTGGCAAAAACCAGTTTCCAACCAAATGACCTCACTCTTCCCTCTGGCTCTTAATGCTCAGCCCTGCCCCCAAAGTGTCCTCTTGATGGGTACAATTGTGTGTAACAGCTCCAGTGACACTGGTGAAGGTGAAGAAGGAAGGCACCATTGCAATGACAAGGGTCTAGAAAGTCCATCTGAAAATTTCAAACCCTTACCTATTATCTCTCACATCCAGCATGCCCTCGAAACATCTAAAAGTACTGTATTTTCAACCTTCCTCTCTTCTCAGTCTCACAGTAAAAAGCTTTTAGAAATTGCTTCTGTTGTCAGAGGTGTTCCAATAGGAAACACTGAATAGCCCATTAGTTCCTTTCTCAGCTCAGTTTATAAAAGAGACAGAAAAAGACAAATGACCCAGACATTATTGTATATACATACATGTGCACACACATACACACACACACAAACTATAGAAACCTATTTTTCTTTATTTTGCATGGAGATAGCTAGTGATATCTTTTCAGGGATGGAGGATATTTCCAGGGGGAAAGATTTGTACTAAGTGAACTGAAATCTCATTTTTATTTAATTAAGAAGTTTGTGGTAGAAACTGTGCAAGACATTTCACATGTGTTATTTTAAATTTAATAGCAACCATGCAAGCTAGATATTATCCTCATCCTTGTAGATGAGCAGAGAGAGGCTCCAAGGAGTAAGTGACATTATATTTGAACCCAGGAGGACCTCATTCTTCCTTTTATGTTAGTTGCTACTTCGAGATGTTTTTCATCAAAACCCCAGATTACCTAAGACCTTAGAAATTCTTCCTTTAATAAAAAATATATTATTCTGTAAGTCAGGCATCATTTGCAGGAATACAAAGCAGAATCCCCGGAGCAAGGCAAATAAACTCTGTAGGCATCTAAAACTATACTTGATCGTTCTTTAAAAACAAACACAATTGTTTTCACAAGAAAAAAATAGTATTATAAAGAAATATCGCTTTTAATCTTTTTTTTTTCTTACGTTTCATGTTGGGGGAAGTATGGAAATGAGGGGCTTCTCACGGTTGAGAGGAATGAATGATTCTCTATCTGACAGGCAAGTTAACTCAAACATATACCGGGGGAAAAAAAGACTATAGCAAACAGGGTGAGGCAGGGAGTACTGCATTAAACTGGGAGTCAGCAAAGTTGGTGGCATTTATTTTTCTATTTCTTGCCAGCTATGCAATATTGAACAGGTCATCCAACAACAGCTAATGTGTCTGTAAAATAAAAATAATACAATCTTCCTTTCCTGGCTTATTGGTTTGTGATGAGACTCAAATATATACGTGTGTGTGTACGTGTGTGTGTGTGTGTAACATATCACATATATATTTTTTCACACATATATGTTTTGAAGACAATAAAGTGTTATCCAAATGTAAGGTATCATTTTTTATTACAAAGAATGAAGTCATTGGAAGCAGACTAGAGAAAATAATGCAATTTAATCCATTACTCTGTACTCCTGCCAGATACAAAGGCATTTGAAATAATGGCAGATAGCAGGAATTTTCATGAAATAAGCAAGCATCATTTACTAAACAAACGAGCCATGCTTCAGAGAGGTGTGCTTATATTTATAATATTTATCTTGTCAGTATTTTATTTTGTAATAGTAGGGTTTCTTGAAGCATTTCAGTGGAATTACCTAAGGTGCTTGTTAAAGATGCTCATTCCAAGGCATCTCCAGTCTTTCTGAAGGCTGGAATCCTGCTGTTCTTTTTATATACTGCCCAAGCGATTCTTAAGGACACAAACATTTAAGATTAAGTACAACATGGAACAACTCCCAAGATAAGTCAATTTGACTTACAAGGATTTTACTCGACATGGAGTTTCATTTAACCAATTGCCTTGGTTTATGAGGCATTTCTTCTTATTTATGAGGACAAGGTTAGATTTCGCACCCTGGGTGACTTGCTGAGTGCCACAGAACCATAGCCATCATGAGATCATCTGTGGCTGGTGTATAATCTCATCCTAGAGGCCCCGAGGTACATAAGGGCAATCATCTCATCATCATTTCCACTGCATCCAGTGACTTCTTTTTTCTTGTTTTTCTTTTACTATAAAATTGTAATTTCCGAAACACAGAGCATCTCTTGCAAGCTTTGTTTGTAAGCAATATTCTTTAACATAGTAACTGTGAAAGAGCAGAGAGAGCACAGGTAACAGCTTGTTTTGCTACTCTGTGATAATTAGTGTTCACCATTGGTTAACTACTTGGTTTCCTTTTGGCATAAAGGGTACTTATTTGGAGTTCAAGAAAACATTAAAATGTTAATTATGTTTTCAGCTTCTGAAATTCTGATTGCTGGGAATTTTTCTAGAAACAAATAATCCTTCTAAGGTGAGGACAAGACTCATTTTGCAAGTTACCTCAGCTCTTCCCTTACATTTTGGAAGCAGCTAATTTAATGATTTCACTTTGTTTTCACATGGAAATGTGACACAAGCCTCAAGAGTTCCAGAAAAGCAATTGCATCCCTATCAATACTGTGAACTGTGACAAGCCGTATAGTTTAGTTATACACCCAAATTATAAAGAGCAGGGCAAAATCTCATACAGATGAGAAGAGGCAGGCAAACTGAGGGGAAGCAACCTGCCTCAAATAGGAATGGCAACTGATCAAGAAAACTTGTTATGCATCAAGTAAGCTAAGGTCTATTCATACGTTTCTCATCTGATACTCACATTAATCTACTGAGATCAGTGTTATTTCCACTTACACATGAGGAAATGGAGGTACTGACTAGTAAATTGCCTAAGGTTATGCAGTTGGTGAATAAAAGACACATGCACACGTATGTTTATTGTGGCACTATTCACAATAGCAAAGACTTGGAATCAACCCAAATGTCCATCTGTGACAGACTGGATTAAGAAAACGTGGCACATATACACCATGGAATACTATGCAGCCATAAAAAAGGATGAGTTTGCGTCCTTTGTAGGGACATGGATGCAGCTAGAAACCATCATTCTTAGCAAACTATCACAAGAGCAGAAAACCAAACACTGCATGTTCTCACTCATAGGTGGGAACTGAACAATGAGATCACTTGGACTCGGGAAGGGGAACATCACACACCGGGGCCTATCATGGGGGGGGTAGGGGGAGAGGGATTGCATTGGGAGTTATCCTGATATAAATGATGAATTGATGGGTGCTGACGAGTTGATGGGTGCAGCACACCAACATGGCACAAGTATACATATGTAACAAACCTGCACGCTATGCACATGTACCCTATAACTTACAGTATAATAAAAAAAAAAAAAATTCAGCTTTTAGAAAATATATTTTTTTAATTGCAGGGTCTTCAGTGTTTCTCTGCTAACATCCTCAAAATCAATTCTGGTCAACCTATGTCAAAAACCAAGAATTTACTGACTAAATCATAGTCATGATAAATGCAATGATAGAAATCATGTTTGATATACTCACTTAAGGAAGATGTTCCGCATATTTTTTCCTGAGGTGGTCAACTTAGAATTGACAAGGATATGTCAATAAGAAGCTGCTGAAATGCATCCAGACTGAGAAAAAAATATGCATTCACTTCTGAAGTAGAAGATGGTGCTACCTGCATGTTCTCACTTATAAGTGGGAGCTGAACAATCAGAACATATTGATACAGGGAGGACATTAACACACACTAGGGCCTGTCGGGGGGCCAGAGGGAGGGAGAGTATTAGGACAAATAGCTAATGCATGTGAGGCTTAATATGTAGGTGGTGGGTTGATTGATAGGTGCAGCAAACCATCATGGCACACATTTACCCATGTAACAAACCTGCACATCCTGCATCTGTATCCTGGTACTGAAAATTAAATTAAATTAAAAAGAAAAAAAGAAAATGGTGCTGTAGCAGTTTCTTTGCTCATTTAACCAATGTTTCTAAGAAACCTACAAAGTGCCAGGCACTGAAAAAGGCATCAGGAATATAAACAAGAAGAAAATGCTATGGAATAGAAGTAAATAAACAATAATGATTTCCCCAAAAGGATAGCTGAAAAAAGGGAGGCTTTAATCGAATAGAGAAAATTGTTTTCCAGTTTAGAGTCAAGTCACTGTAATTGGTATCCCTGCTGTTTTCATGAAGACAAATGGACTGTCATTTTCTAGAATGTTCCGTTAGAAACACAGAGGTGGAAGAAACCCTGCTGACTGGAAGGCTTGCACCTGGGCCTCACAGACCCTGCATCTTTGACTGTTCCCAAAGATGCCTTGTGGGGTGGATGGTGAAGCAAATGAAGAAGGATCAATTTCAGTTTATGCCCAAGAGAAAGAAAATGCTCATGCATGCCCAAGGCTTTCTCCCTTTGCCTGCTTATAGAGAAAGAGAAGTGTTTCATCATAGCACACTGAGTTTATGGGGCTGAAAGAAAGGGTCTAGACCATCTGGCACATCATGAAACATGAGGCAGAAACTCTTTCTCCAGGGCACTGTAATTCCAGCTACTGTAGTTTAGCTAAACCTTAACAAAACAGAATGGAGAGTAAAAGTGAAAGTCTGGAAAGGCCAGGGGATGGGAGAACCTGTGGAGGTGTTTTTCTGGCCCTCTCCTTCATACTTCAATGCAGTCTTCACACTGCCCTCAGCACTGAGGTGCACTCCACCTCCACTCAGAGCTCTCATGAGGCTTGACAACCTAGGAAGGGCAGGCAATGCCTGGTGGGATCTTGCCTGTCTGCTTCTCCTGACCTCATTCTTTTACCACCATCTTTCCTCTCCCTCAGTACCACACATACCCTAGTTTCAGCCAGATGGAACATTTACTATTTCTTACCCTCTTGAGTGCTCCTCTTGATCACAGTTTAAGACCCAGAGGAAAAGCTTTTTGGTCAGTTTCCATTGATCCTTCCCCAACTCCACCAGGCTCCTGAGCAGAAGACTTGGTTGCTTCCTCTCAGGTGTTCCCATAACACCTCTACTACGTTCAAACCTTTTTCCATGTGACATCATCATAGACATCTGCTTTCATGGCCAAATTGTAAGTCCTTAAACAGAGGGACTATTATTTTTCACCTCCACATCCCAGCACTCAGCATAGCTCACGGCACATAATAACCGCAGTAAATGTTTGTTGAATGAATGACTAACTGAATTAATAGGACTGTGTTATTCTCCATTCCTCACCCAAATCACACTTAGAGTACGTTTTTTCCTGAACCTCCTGCTTTGACACAAATCCATGCCCATAATAAAGCACAATTAACCTGTGAGGAAAAAGCAGAGACCTGAGGACAATGTTTGAATGAAATGTGGCATATCTCTAGAGTCCTCTTTTGCTCATCCAATGAGAACAGACTTGCAAGAATTTTGTTAAACAGTCTAATAATTAAGTAACCAAGCTCTTAGGCTTTCTGATGTCCCCACCCTCCTCTATCCTAAGAAGAAACAATTAGTTTACAACACGATTTTCTCCATTTAGCTCCTGCATAGCCTTTTCTTTCTCTTTTTCATTCACTCATTTCACAAATATTTATTGAGCACGTATCAAATACTAGGCACTGTTTTAGGATCTAGGGATATAACAATGAATAAAACAGACAATAATCTATCAATGAGCTTTTTATTTTAATGGCAGAAAAAGATAATAGACAAGTAGGTAAAATATGTAATATTCTTGGTAATGATAAATCCTAAGGAGGAAAAATAAAAGGAAAGGAGACAGAAAATGTCAGGGGAGTTAAAATGTTAGATATTAATAGAATAACCAAAGAGGGCCTTCCTGAAATTTGACTAAAAATCTGTAAGACGGAAAGGAGCAAACCATGCAGATATTCTGGAGAAGAACATCCTGGGCTGAAGGAAGCAAAAGCGCAAAGGTGCTGAGGTGAGGGTGTGACTGGCATGTTTAGGAAACAGCCAAGAAGCCACCAAGGCAAGATTAGGGGGAGCCAAGGAAAGCACGAGGAAGATGGAGTCGGAAAGGGAAAGGCGGCCACAGGAGGAAAGGAAGCTCCAGAGCTGAGAATCCTGATTTCAGAAGAATCGAATGTGCAGATGTAGACATCAATGCAAGTTTTGACAGGAGGGCTGGCTAATGTGGTCACGCCCCAGGAGTCAAAGTGTTTCAGAAGCAAGGAGAGGGGTGCCATAAGGGTCAGAAGATGACAGCCGCAATGAGGGAAGTGAGTGGTTCATTCTGTTGACATTGGATTCAAATGTGAGTCATTTTACAGGGGAGAGAGGAAAATTGGTTTACAAATGGCAGTGAAGAGAGAGGATGATGCCTATCCCTCTTGCAGGCCCAGGGTTAGGAGGCGCATGAGGGAGAAAGCAGCAAGGAATGAGTCTTGCGGGGGAGGCAGTCCTCAGTGGAGAGCCAGATTTCAGATAGAAAAGGAAGCAAATGGAAAGAAAGCCCAGAGAAGAGGCTGTGGATGTCGTGGATTTTGCTGATAACTGACTTTGAATAGCAGATGGCCCAGGAAAAGGATTTCAGGTTTAGAAAGGGTGGGAGATGGATAAAGGAAAGGCAATTCTCTTCTTACTCAGTTCCTTTAGGCACTCCCCTGCTTGCAGTTTTATTTTCATCTTTTCTAATCCATCCTTTTCTTTCCATTCTTCTTTCATCTTTATACATTTCTTTGACTTATCCTAACCTGTCCCATCCTATTTTTCATTAGTAGTAATTTTCCTTTCTGTTCCTTATGTCTCTAAGATTTCTTTCCATCTTATACTTCAAACTTTCCTTTAGATGTGGGCTATCTTTTTTTTTTTCAAGCTTCCCTCTTTTTGCTTTTCAATGTTTAACTTTTCTTTCTAGGAATAATCCATGTGGTTGTTTGCTTTGAGGATGCTTTGAAAGTCTCTGAAATTACTCCAAAAAACAATGTTCCAAATGTTACTCAGCAGACTCACGTCTTTGGCACATAACGATGTCCGTTTCCTCACCTGGACTTTGACAGGTTCCATCCAGTGCTCCAGAGTGTCAGCAGTGATGTTCTCAGGCAGCATCACGGGGTCACTTGGGGGGATTACACACAATGGGGAACACACTGCACCTGAAAGAACAGAAGTTTACAGCAGAGACTTGAACTTCCCAGATCTCGTTCTTTTTCTTTCAGGAATCAATAGCTTTGAGTTTTTAAAGAACAATTGATTTCATTATGGGTCACCATATTATGATGTTGTAGGCAGGGCTGATAGTCATCTGTGTTCCCGTAAGGGTACTTTCACACTAATTGGTAAAGAGAGTCTCCCCCAACCTAACTCCACTTGCCCCAAGTGTCCCCTCCTCTGTCTTGTCCAGGATAACACCTCCTCTGGAATGTCTGAATTTCTACACGCTCTAGTAATGGAAAGATTGACTCCAGGCCCAGCTAGCCTCCAAGATCCCCTCCAGGACTCTAGCTAGACAAAGTCTATCCTGATTGGCTCATACCTTTTAAGTATATCTAATATCATTCCTGTTTACATGGTCTCCTGGAAGCTTATAATTGCAACAGCTACTACCTAAGAACTTGACATGCTGGTAGTGGTGGTGGTGGATGGCAGGAAATGACCCATAAATTATAAAATTACTCCAGATACTATTCTCTCCGTTGCTGCACTAAAGATAATTGCATTGGCAGGCAACAAACCTATTTGATTAAAGGAGGAAGCAGTGAAGAATCAGAAGCAGAGACTTTGGGTATGTATTGGTCTCTTGCAGAAAAATCTTGCTATATTTCCTTCCACACAGAGTCCAAATATCTCCTAAAATTATATTAAGAGGCCGGGCACGGTGGCTCAAGCCTGTAAGCCCAGCACTTTGGGAGGCCGAGATGGGTGGATCACGAGGTCAGGAGATCGAGACCATCCTGGCTAACACGGTGAAACCCCGTCTCTACTAAAATACAAAAACTAGCCGGGCGAGGTGGCGGGCGCCTGTAGTCCCAGCTACTCGGGAGGCTGAGGCAGGAGAATGGCGTAAACCCAGGAGGCGGAGCTTGCAGTGAGCTGAGATCTGGCCACTGCACTCCAGTCCGGGCGACAGAGCGAGACTCCGTCTCAAAAAAAAAAAAAAAAAATTATATTAAGAGAAAATACACTCTCTAGGTTCTCTATTTCCTCATCTATAGATTTGATGATTTCCAAGTTTCTTTTTAGTCCTTACTCTCTATGTTTCTATGTTTTCAGTGACTTTTAAAACAATCAAAAGAACTACATCCCTCTTAAGGACTCTAGATACGTGAGTATATGATATTTTAATGCAGAAATTGGACGCTTGGAGGATGAGAATCTGTTTGTGAAACACCACCCAAGAGGCACATCTGAATTCCCTGATACTCTATGCCTGACCACAAGACATCACTGTGCAAATAGCATCTTGAAGATGGCAATGAGCTTACTAATTAATGCAAATTATACTCATTGGCATTGGTTAGAATGTCTGATAAAATTACTCCTTGCAGTTCAGAATTTAGGAGTAATCTTACAAGGTTTCGCATCAGCTACAACTCTTTCCTATGATATTTAGGGCCACCCAAGGCAAAGTTAACATCACTATAAATCAGTTCTGGCCACAAAGACGTTTAATTGTAATTGCTTGAAGAAGAAGTTGTCCATGGCTCTGGAACCTAGTCCTCTGCAGAGAAAGAATGGTTGAAGAATGATGCATGAAAGAGGAATCTCAAATCATCCCTTTCAGTAATTCTCCACTCCAGTAACAACCACAGAGAATGAAGAAGAATAGAAGAGCCCAGCAGACACATGCTATGTGGCTACACAGTCCCACCTTTCATCTTGGAGCTACAAACCATACCACAAATCCATCTGGTCTAGGCCCCTCAAAGTTGCCATAAATCTCATTTTTACTAAAGCAGCTAAAAGTCAACTTGCAATTTCAATCCACTCTTTAGGGAGAACAGTGTCTCTGCTTCGAGATTCAGCTGGGCAGCCTGGGTGCAGTGGCTCATGCTTGTAATCCCAGAACTTTGGGAGGCTAAGGTGGGCGGATCACCTGAGGTCAGGAGTTTGAGACCAGCCTGGCCAACACGGTGAAGTCCCATCTCTACTAAAAACACAAAAATTAGTCAGGCGTGGTGGCAGGCGCATGTAGTCCCAGTTACTTGGGAGGCTGAGGCAGGAGAATTGCTTGAACCCGGAAAGCGGAGGTTGCAGTGAGCTGAGATTGCGCCACTGCATTCCCGCCTGGGTGACAGAGCAAGACTCCATCTCAAAATAAATAAATAAATAAAATTAAAAAAAATTCAGCTGTGCTCAACAAAAGAATGACATGGAAATTGACTTTAAGATTCACTCCTATCCTTACCAATCCCATATCCTTGTCCACATTTGTACTCCACGGAATTCAGCTCTGAGGGGGGTGGTGGGCATTCTCCTTGCAGATTCTCACACAACTTAAACTCCTGGGTCCACAGTCCCTCTTTAGTGCAGAGGATGGGAAGCTAGAATATGAAAAGTAAACATCTTAATTATTGTTTTGTTAACTTTATTGAGAGTTGAAAACAAGTGGTCTGATTAAGTCGTAGTATTCTCCAGTTCTAGAACCTGGACCAAAAGACACTATTGAAACAACATGTTGTTACTGGTCAAAAAAAAAAGCCAAAAATTTCTTTGTTTTTTCCAGGCAGAGGAGTCATGATGACAATTTTTTTCCATTAATGAAATGTATTAACAATGTATTTTCCTTTATATATAGGAATACAATCAGCTATCAACCAAAGCTCATGAATTCAGAGCTATTTATGGAATTGTTTCCCAGATGGTGTTATTTTGCACTGATTCATCCTTACTATCACACAAATGCTGCTTGTGGCAAATGTCAGATTTTTTCAAGATGAGTTTCATCCAGTGAAACCAATTCATAATATTTCCTAAAGGTGTGTTTTTGCCTTTCTGCTTGAATGAACACATCATAGTTGCTTTTGGTCTCACCAAAATTCTATTCCCTTTCTCCACATGTGTGCTGGTTTGTATAACTCTTGGCTCCACAAATTATACTTTATCTAGAACACAGAGAGTAGCACTAACTCTCAAAACTCCAAAATGTAAGATTTTAGAAATGTAGGTAGCCCTCCCTTCATCTGGTCAACTCGATGGTTCCTTAACCCATCAGTGCAAATGGATGTGCTTGATTTCTCAGGGGTCTCATTTTCTGCCATATTCTTTTCACATCTGTTCCATGGTGCTTACCTTGGAGTACCGAAAACTTAGATAACAGGTGCCGGGGAGCAGACAAGGACATTGACCTTTGCCTAGGAAGTCTGCTTGACTTCCTGTCTCATGTATGTGTGTGAGACTTGAAAAGATTCTAAAATAAAATTGCTTTTAGTCACACAACCAAGATAAGACTGTGTTTTTCATTTGAGACCTTTTGTGCCAAAATCCTAGGGAGGGGAATAGTCAAACAGCACTTCTAGCTTTGCCAAGGAATTTGTGTTTCTGTTCAGGGCTCTGTTCTAGAAAAATAATAATACTAGTATTTTTAGTCAACTTATGTCAATGGCCATCCATGAGAGGGGATCACATTGCTAAATCAGGATCCTATAATTCTTTTTGGAATATACCTGGTACTCCACCCACTGGATTCTTCTTCTTACCTCAGAGGAAGTTCTGAACTCAGGAGAGAACATTTCAAAAATGTGGTATTTTCTGAATTTTCTATTGCATAATACCAACACTCCCGATTAGAATCCCAAGTCTCTGCCTGTTGGAATTCTTTAGAAATTTCATTTCTCAAATTTATTGGATTGGGCATCAAGATTAGAGCATAGCCTGATCCAAAATAAGTTCAAAAAGTGTTTTTTACCTTTTCACTTTCCTGGTTACAGTTGAGTACACACTGGCTGTCCAGGTTGAAGCCATTGGTACATTCATACATGCCTTCAAACACAGGAGGAGGTGGCTCACACACCACAGGAATGCAACTGCCTTGCTCCCAGATTCCACCTTCCAGGCATTGTATCTTCAGGAACTTGCTGATAAAACATAAAACAAAAGAGCTCATCAGAATCTCTCAAGGAGGTCATGAAAGAAGACTGATCCTCAGCAATATGGGATAAGAATTAGCAAATAGGCAGGGACAGATGGTTCTTGTGAGCCATATGTCCCACTGTCTGAGGCTAATTTCTAAATCATGGAACTAAAAATAGTAATGTTCATTTATTATTTGAAGTAGTACTAAATGTTATATAGAAATATTTCATCTATTACTCTTAAGAGGGTTTGATAAATAGCGCAGCATCTAAATTGTAGTTCGGTTTTCTCTGAGATCTTCATCTTGGAAAAGACTCACAACTAAATACAATGAAATGACAGGTAGGATGGGGTAAAGAAAAGGTTATCACACATTCAGAGAACTGATCAGAAGTGATTTGAGGATCAACAGTGTTGATACGGCAATATAATTGATGAAGTTGCTACTATTTATTGGTTCCTCAGAGAGGGGAGAAAGTGCAGCAATATGAGTTTTCTTTTAAAACAGAGATTCTGAACCTAACTTTCAGAAGGACAATAACTTCCAAGATGACTGCTTCATTTGTTTACGAGTTTATTTTTCCTTGGAAAGAGTGCATACCTTTCACCAGCTTCTCAAAGTAGACATGACTCAATACTGCCCTGGAAGAATTGGTCCTCCTTCTCATGCCCAGACATGGTCCCCAACCAGAGTGACAGCATTTGATGTGGACTGGAGTCAATGGAATTAGGGTCCTTGCTACTGAGGATTCCATTCCATTCCCCTTTTGACTCACTGCAGTTTGAAAGTGCTTTCCATGTTGCTGTTTTAACATATCCACTTCTAATGCAAAACACTCCTGGTTACAGATAAGCTTGTAATTCTAAAATAAAAATAACCCTTTGGCCATTGACTCTTTCAAACATGTAGTAGCCTTAAATTACCATTTTCTAGTCTCATTATGCCCCTTTTAAGGTTAAATATGCCCACCAACCCCTGCATATTATCTTCTGACTATTGTGCCATACCTCCTGTGGGCTTCTGCAGTACTCTAATCTTACACTAGTAAAACATTTATCACATTGTTTTATAAATGCACATGTGACTGTCTTTCCCACTAGATTGAAAGCTTCCAGAAGCCAGAGGCTATGTGGTGGTCTTGTTTTTAATTCCCAAGAACTAAAATAATATATGGTTTATATTCAGCATTAAATAAATATCTGCTGAATTGAATCACTGAACTGAAACTAACAGCATGTCAGGCACATTGCAAGGCACATTTGATGATACCAAGTTGAATCATTATAATACTAATGAAATCATCTTTTTTTTTCTTTTTCTTTTTTTTTTATGAGACAGAGTTTCAGTCTTGTTGCCCAGGCTGGAGTGCAATGACGCTATCTCAGATCACTGCAACCTCTGCCTCCTGGGTTCAAGTGATTCTCCTGCCTCAGCCTCCCAAGTAGCTGGGATGGCAGGCACATGCCACGACGCCTGGCTAATTCCTTATTTTTAGTAGAGATGGGTTTTCTCCATGTTGGTCAGGCTGGTCTTGAACTCCCAACATCAGGTGATCCACCCGCCTCAGCCTCCCAAAGTGCTGGGATTAGAGGCATGAGCCAATGTGCCCAACCTATGAAATCATCTTTTTAATCCCCACTTCATAGAAACACACTGAACGATGTTAAGTAATTTGTCAAAGATCTCACATCACAGAATTCATTCAACTTCAAATAATTTTAATAATAAAATATTTTAATAAACATATGTAAATAATATATACTTAGAAATAAGTTGAGTGTTTTATTATTACATAATCACTTAGATTCATATCTTTTTTTTTTTTTTTTTTGAGACGGAGTCTTGCTCTGTCGCCCAGGCTGGAGTGCAGTGGCCGGATCTCAGCTCACTGCAAGCTCCGCCTCCCAGGTTCACGCCATTCTCCTGCCTCAGCCTCCCGAGTAGCTGGGACTACAGGCGCCCGCCACCTCGCCTGGCTAGTTTTTTGTATTTTTAGTAGAGACGGGGTTTCACCATGTTAGCCAGGATAGTCTCGATCTCCTGACCTCGTGATCCGCCCGTCTCGGCCTCCCAAAGTGCTGGGATTACAGGCTTGAGCCACCGCGCCCAGCCTAGATTCATATCTTTATTCCCAAGAACATTTTGCAATAGAAATCTGATTTTTGGCAGGGCGTGGTGGCTCACTCCTATAATCCCAGCACTTTGGGAAGCTGAAGCAGACAGGTTTCTTGAGGTCAGGAGTTAGAGATTAGCCTGGGCAACATGGCAAAACCCTCATATCTGCAAAAAATACAAAAATTAGCCAGGTACAGTGGCACGCACCTGTAGTCCCAGCTGCTGGGGAGGCTGAGGTGGGAGGATGGCTTGAGCCTAGAAAGTCGAGGCTACAGTGAGCTATGATCTTGCCACTACACTCCAGCCCAGGTAGAGTGAGACCATGTCTCAAAAAAAAAAAAAAAAAAAAAAAAAAATCTGATTTTTATGACTGGAATTTTTTTGCATCATAGTTCTTTCCGACTTTCAGGTTCAGGAGTACATGTGCAAGTTTGTTACATGAGTAAATTGTGTGTCACAGTGGTTTGGTGTACAGATTATTTCATTACCCAGGAAATAAGCATAGTACCCTGTAGGTAGTTTTTCCATCCTCACCCTCTTCTTCCCCTCCACCCTCAGGTGGGCCCCACTGTCTGGTGTTCCCTTCTTTGTGTCCATGTATACTCAATGTTCCCTTCCACTTACAAGTGAGAACATATGGTATTTGGATCAAACAACATTTAAAGGTAAATGTTATTATCCACACTTAAGAAAACTGAACCTGAGAGAAAAGTAAAGCTTACTCAAAACACACAGTAAACCCTGCAGGCAGGATGCAGACCTGGGTTTGCTCACAGCCGAAGCCCCCGGTCCTCCTGCCACATCAGGCTCTGACTGTTTCTGGCGCGCTCCACAGTTTTACTAACGCATCCTCATCCTCGGCTGAGCACTCAGATGCCCTGTGTCCCAATGCCACATCCATAAGTGGGCAAAAAAGAAGTTTCACTTTAAATTTTTGTATTGAGTAATGAATTACACATAGAAAAATATGCAAATCTTAGTGTGTGGCTTGAGGGAGTTTTACCTGTGAATACAACTGGGTAACCAATCACCAGTCAGATCAAGATGCAGAACATGTCTAGCCCCTAAGAATTCCCCCTTGCATTCCTTCCCAGTTAAAATCCCCCCACCCTCATGGCATACAGTATTCTGCAACACCACACACTTCTGATTTTCATCAGCATAGAGGAGTTTTGCCTGGTTTTAAACTTTATACAAATGAAATGTACTGCTTAGTAAATTGCTTCTTTCCCTCCAGAAAGATGACATTTAAAAATGCCTCTCCAAATATATTTTCAATTAAGGGTTTGCAGCTCTTTTTTACTCTAGCGAGGCTCCTTTTTGTCCCTCTCCTAGAATGGATATTTTACTCCTCCTTCACACTGCAGAGTTTATATCCTCCCAGGGACTCTCTGCTTTCCACCACCTCCCACAGATGAAATCCTTTCCCTACCTCTGCTGAACTGACATCCCCCAGCTGGAGAAAGCAGGCAATACCACTGACAGCAGGGGAGAGGCACGGCTATAAAAACCTTGCATGTCAGCATGGTTATAAAGGAAAACCCTTGCTTGGCCAGGACGATCATATTTTGACTTCATGTGGTATTTTTCTCTGAATTGGTTGGAATACTTCAACCATGGAAATAGTCTTCCTTTTCCTTGCCCAGAGTTAAGGAGCCATTCAAGAATGCCGATTTCATATATTTCCCTGCCAGTTTAATAACCTCAGGGGTGAGAGTAGACAGATCAAACTTGGATGGGGAAGAAGAATGTAGCCTTCCATCGTGGCACCCGGACAACACAACAGGCCCTGTGCTACAAACCACCATCAACACAGGAAGGAGGATGGCTAGAAGGCAGCAAGAGAATAGCACAGCTACACCGGACCCTGACTGGAGAAGAGGCACTGCAGGGAAAGGTTGGCAGACAGAGTACCAATTCCATAGGAAATTCTGTTTTCTTTCTGCAGGAGTTCCTTTGCCCCTCTGAGCCTCAATTCTTTTTCCTCATGGTTTCTTCTCCCTTTGTACAGAAGACGGCTTTGCACTGCCATCTCTCCATGGGCCTCCCAGGACTTCCACATCTCTGTATATCAGACAACCAATGTCTCCACCCTCAGTCTTCTAGCAAAGCATTTGATAGGTTAAGTATCTCGGGGCCCAATAGTGAGGGCTGTCTCATTTTGCCTGATGTTCATGTCGTGGATCCCAGCTTACGGTGCAAGCCTTGAGATTTCAAGGTATGGAATTTGGCACTGCAGTGCTATGAGCTGGTTGGATTGTGCCAGGAATTCAGAGTGTTCTGGATTCTTCCTAGTCCCAAGAAATTTGGTTTCCCCACAGGGCCCTTGAAGAAGACTGAAGCCTAAATCTCGCCACCCATCCTGCTCATGTTTTTGTTACCTAGCGCTATGGACTAAATGTTTGTGGCCTTCGCAAACTCATACGGTGGTGAAATGCTAACTCCCAATGTGATGGTATTTTAGGGGGTGGGGTCTTTGGAAGGTAATTAAGTCACGAGGGTGGAGCCCTCCCAATGCCCTCATGAGAAGACACGTAAGAGCTTGCCTTCTCTGTGCTCTGCCATGTGAGGGCACAGAAAAAAGACAATCATCTGGCCGGGTGCGGTGGCTCATGCCTGTAATCCCAGCACTTTGGGAGGCTGAGGTGGGTGGATCAGGAAGTCAGGAGTTCGAGATCAGCCTGGCCAACATGGTGAAATCCCGTCTCTACTAAAAATACAAAAATTAGCCGGGCGAGGTGGCAAGCGCCTGCACTCCCAGCTATTTGGTAGGCTGAGGCAGAAGAATCACTTGAAACTGGGAGGCGGAGATTGCAGTGAGCCGAGATCACACCACTGTACTCCAGCCTGGTAGACAGAGTGAGACTCTGTCTCAAAACAAACAAACAAAAAAAGACAATCATCTGCAAGCTAGGAAGGTACCCTCGCCAGATAAGGGATCTGCCAGCACCTTGGACTTCTCAAGTTCCAGACCTGTGAGAAACAAATGCACGTTGTTTAAGCCACCCATCTATGGTATTCTGTTGCGGCAGCTCAAACTGACTGAGACACAGCAATGGACGGACTGATCCCCAGTGCCTCTGCATTGCTTCTAGTTTGGTGATGTTGAGGAGTGACCTTTGACACCTTTAAAATCATGAATGAAAAAACTGGTTTATTCACAATGATCCTTTGTGCGTGGCTTATGCATCAGGAACCAAACGACTCCTTGAAGTCATGAAGTGAATAGATTGCATTTGAAAGAATGATAGCATTGGATACTAGACAAACAGGCCCTTACCAGGACAGAGATTCCAAAACATCTTTGATAGCCCATGCGAAGTACCCTACATGTAAAACATTCTCCAAAACATCTCTTTTGTAGGCAGGAAATCATATTAGTAACCATGAAGTGATTTACCCGCATACAGCAATTCATAGATTTCAAAGTTTTCAAATCATAATACAACATTCTGATCATGAGATCAATGATTTCCAACTTACATGTGTAGACCAATCCCATCAGAATTATGTAGAAGCCACTTCAAAAAATCTAGATTGCTAGGCTTAGTGCATTAAGCCTTCTGAGAGTGGCCCAGGACTCTGTATCTTTAAACTTGTCAGAAGTTTTTATGTGCAGCCAGGTTGGCAAACTACTAAAATTCATGCTACCTTCTCATGCTAATAAGGTGCAGAAACCAGAGAGGAAGATCATCCACCTCACAGCCCTGTGACTATTCCATTTGGTCTTTGCTAAGCATCCAGCCTTTTGGCTAGGGTTGTTAGTTGAGAGTTCTTGCTCTGTGATTTCTTCCTTACTCTGTAAATGGTGTCATGAGGAGTTGGGGTTGGGGGAAGGTTTGTATTTATTTTCCCTCTAACTTCTCTAGACAAATCAGCACAATTTCCAAGTTAGAAGGTGCTTTTTCCAATTTCGAGAACTTATGGTATCCTCCTAGTGCTGAAAACCCAGCTGTGCTCTTTCTGCTTCTTACATAATTGCCAGAAATAAAGATCTTGTAATCAAAACTTGGCTGAAAGTTTGATTGATGTCACTTGAGACACACATAGTCTACCCCATCCTTCTATCACCACTGTAGGGTTTTCAAGAGCAACATTTATTTTCTATTGGAGAAAATAAAAGAATGATTTGTTGAGTCCCAGAGAATTATCATGTCTTTGCCGATCAAGGGCACCTGGTGTCTCCAGTGGGTACTCCCTCAAGAATAATAACAACAACAGAAAGACAATAACATGTAGAGCTGGACACCCCACTTCTCCTCGGGATCCCTTCCCAGCCAGTCAGCAAGCACCAGTCAGAGGGAACTTTCAAAAAAATAAATTTCCCTGTGTAGAACATTTCAATTGCTTCTGTTAGGAGAAAAAATAAAATCCAAAGTTCTTTCTTCAGTCTACTAGGTCCTGTGTGTTCTGGCCCCAATTTCTCCAACCTTATTCAACGTCACATTCACCTTCCTTAATGCACTTCATCGACACTGGACTTAGAATCCCAAGCACAACCCATGACCTTTCCAGCCACAAGAGTTGATGCCATTCTCTAGAGTCATGATGCTTTTCTTTTTTTTTTATCTTCTCCTGACTGCCTCCTTCTCTTTCTTCCTATCTAAGCATAATTCTTACCACCCCAGAGCATCCTTATTTTGCCCCTCTAACTTTTTCCTTTTTAATCAAAGCATCTTTTTTCTTTCATAGGATGCATACCCTGAATTATTTTGTGTATTGGTCTTACTTGCTTATCATCAGCTCCCACCATGGAAAAAAGCTTGGTGAGGGCAAAGCATTATTTGCTATGATATTCCCAGTGCACAGCACAATGCCTGGTACATAATAGCTGTCAATAAATATTGGTTCAATGAATGTATAGATGTTCATTTTATAGATGAGGTAGGATTTAGAAACATAAAATAACTTGCCTGGGGTTATCTAACTGGCTGATGGCATAGCAGGGATGTACACTATGATGAGTCTCATGACAATGCCTATATTATAATATGGAAGCATTCATGTTTCTACCAATGGAGCTACAGATAAATTACCTCTCCTCATTTAGTGCATTTGTGCTGAGGATCCCCAAATCCTATCATTTAGAATATCCCTAAAAAGAAGATGTAAGGGAAAGAGGCAATTGCATTATTTCCATTATATGAATTAGAAAACTAAAGCATTAATTTGTTGTGTTTTGTCTGATACATGGTCAGTTTTTGAACTGAAGTTAGAAAGCCTTTTCACTCTGAATACGGTTAAACCTCTCACTACACACAATGTAGTACCTAAAGCAGCAATATTAGAATCACCAGGGAGCTTGTTAGAAATAAATCTCAGGATCCACTTCAGACTGACTCAACAAGAATGTGCATTTTTAAAAGACCCCCAAATAATTCCTATGCATATTAAAGATTGAGAAATAGTGATCTAGACCAATTTAAAAGACATGGTTCTTGGCTGGGCGCTGTGGCTCAAGCCTGAAATCCCGGCACTTTGGGAGGCCGAGACGGGCGGATCACGAGGTCAGAAGATCGAGACCATCCTGGCTAACACGGTGAAACCCTGTCTCTACTAAAAAATACAAAAATCTAGCCGGGCGACGTGGCAGGCACCTGTAGTCCCAGCTACTCGGGAGGCTGAGGCAGACAAATGGCGTAAAACTGGGAGGCGGAGCTTGCAGTGAGCTGAGATTGGGCCACTGCACCCCAGCCTGGGCGACAGAGCGAGACTCCGTCTCAGAAAAAAAAAAAAAAAGACACGGTTCTCTACTTAGCCCCAAACAGAACCATCAGCACTTCCAAACCCCAAGCCAGTTTTCCTCTAACAAATTGCAGCCCTGGTTTCCCAAACCAATATCCTAAATAGGGAGTAAGCGGACTTCAGACACGGTCAGTCTGCAGCCCATCATAGTTATCATGCACTCTCTAATACCAGATCTCCTGATGTCCTATTCTAGCCCTTTCTACAAGATGAGAAACAGTATCAGTATCAGCAGGACCATCCAACAAGACATACTGGATTTGGCCTTCTTCTCTGACAAAGAAAAAAAAAAAAAAGCCCCTTACAAAACTCTCCTCACATGTAAAATAGAGCCTCTCTGAAAAAAATGAGCCACCTGCTAACTCGTAAAAGTGTGTAGACTATTTTTACTTCCATGTCCCACCCCTCACTTTTATCTTTGGACTTTCTTCTCCTAATTCTTGTGTCTCCAGATTGGCAGGTACAATCATGCCTGGTCCCTAGGTTTGAACACTTAAACCCAAGTTGGAGGCCCCTTCTCCATTTTCCATTGCTGATGTCTTAATCATCTACATCTCCTTTCCTGGTCTTGCTCACTTCAAGTTCAACAACTCCCACTTCATCTCTTTTCATGAGTTTCTTCCATTCTCCATGCAGCCAACAGGTTTTTCTACCAAATATGCCCAGGTTACACCCTAAACTAAAAACATTTAATAGGAACCTCTTTCTTTCACCATTCAATTACTTGTCCATTTATACATTCATTTAACAAATATTTATTGAGCACCAAGGATATGCCTATTTATTATTTTAGGTCTTGCAGTTGTAAAAACAAATATAAATATTATAATAGGGTTGGAATACTGACCTGAGAGAGGCACCAACACTGCCTGCAGACAGGAAGAATATCAGCAAAGGAAGACTTTGAGTGGGTTCACCAGGGAGAGAAGCGGAAGAGGATATGCCAGGCAGAGGGAACAGTGCAGGTGAGAACCCAGAGATTTTCAAAAGTCTTAGCCAAAAGTGTAAATGGAGAAATGGAGGAAATATGCATATTCCCTCTACCTCTTCTTCCCTCCCTCTCTTTTCTACCTATTGTTGGGGAGAGTCAGGGCAGGGGAAGAGCCTGAGGGAAGTCCACTGGAACAAAATTCGGGCAGAAAAGAGCAACACACTGTATACACTCAACTTCAGGGGGCAGGTGATCTCATTTGTAAGAACTCCTTTTGTCATCTTCACAAATCTTTTAGCATAAGAATTCCTCCAGGTATTGTTATATTTCTGTTCCTGATCAGTCTGACTCACAGACAGGCATGATCAAAAGTGCTCACAGGTATATACACACACTCACACCCTCACTTGGGAATTAACTTAACCACTGCAGGTCACTGTTGCTCCTTGAGAAAGCAATGTTATTTGCATGGTCCCTTATCTGGAAGCCACAGCAATGATAAGACCCTAGTCTGCTAAAAAGGTGTGGTATACCTAAGGACCTGGAATACATACAGGTGGATCCTGCATTGGCCATACTCCTGACATTACATTCCTTGATGTGGGCTGGAAGAAAAAGAGCTGATTAGCATTTTCCTTGCCCTGACTGAAAAGGGAGAATCAGAAGTCACGGTGGCTTCGGCAGGCCTTTAGTGGCTAAACTGGGAGATTCTTATCAGGAAGAACATGTGGCAGAGTGGCTGAAAGCAGGTGCTCTGGAATCAAGAGATGTTAGAGCTCTAGCCTTGGTGCTTAATAAATCTCTAACTTTAAAAAAAATCACGTAAACTCCATTATTCTCAGTTTTCCTCACTGGAAAATAGGGATAGTCATACATTCTCCACAGGGTCATAAGTAGATTATGTGAGGTAGTATATTTAAAGCACGCAGTTCAATGAATGGCACATAACCACGATCAACAAGCAGCGGAAATTACTAGCTATGCCTGATGATCAGAAGATCTGCTCAGCCACACTCCTCTCTCTCTCTCTGTGTGTGTGTGTGTTGGGGGGGTGGGGGGTGTGTGTGATGAGTATGGAATGTTAACATTCTGCTCATTTTCTCCACCCTACTTAATTCTTCACATTTCTGTCCCACCCAGAATCCCTCAGGAGACAGTTCATGAATCAGTTTGACCTGGCCTGACCCCATCACTAGAGAGCAAAAGCAAAACCACAACCAAAATGTTCACTCAATGGGCTGAAGAAAGTGTGAGCCGGAGACACAGGAGGAGTAGGACAAACGAAGACCAGAAACAGCAGCAGGGGGTGAAGTTATGGGTAGAATAAAGTCCTACTGGTTTATATGTAACAATTAAGCTCTTACTCAGGTTTCTAAAAATTTACTCTGATTAATAGATATTAGCAGTCAATATAAAACAGCAAGTTTTACTATATGATGCTCTCTAGTTTGGGATTGAAGTTAACAGGTAAATTTATGAATTCAACAAGGGCTGAGTTTGAAGTGAGCATGCATGCTGGTCACCAGGACCCTTGAAGCCTGCAGTCAAGATCTGGTCTGCAGCTAGGTGTGTATATGAGTGGCCAAGGCTTGGGGCAGAGATTCAATCACTGTGAAGCCAAAAGAGGCTTTAATAAATTAGCCTAAAGCTCACATTATCCTACAATGGCAAGAGATTTGAGGATTCCAAGGATAAATTTTGAATGTATTTACTATAAACACTAATTATAAAGCCAGGCAAGGTCTTATTGGAAAGAAAACACATTTCTATTTCTCACAGTTACATGAGTGTACATAGAGATTAATGTGTGTTCTTTCCTTGAGCAATCATAGATAGAACATGTGTATATACATGTGTAGGTTTAGCACCTATTCACCTATGTATAGGCATCTCGCTATGACGCAGAGCTTAACAATTAGGTAGATTACTTTTATAATTTTTTAAAAGCTATGAATCCAGGATACTTAATTAGTTTTATCTTGCCTTATCTGCACAGTTTTCAGATGATTAACTAAGTCTTTCTTTCCCTTCCTAGGATAGGATAAAGTCAGTTTGAATCTTCCAGAGTTTCAAGCTATGGTTCAAAAAGATCAAGAGCCTAAAAATCTGGGTAATGTCTCCAGGACATGCCCTTGCCCTTCTCCTTCCAGACCAGCCTGACTTTATTTGCTCATCCTAATTTTTTAAATTATGACCAGATCTATCTTGCTGATTACATGGTTTCTTTTTCTCTCTCTTTCCCCCATTTTCCTTGATCTACTTGAAGCCACTGTAGTACTTGGTCACTTCTTGAGTTGTCAGCAGGATGATATAAAGCAGACAGAGAGTGTAAGAATAGTACATTTTTAAAAATTTAATAAACTTTCTATTTTGGTGTTTTCTTTTATAGGCAAAGGGAAATGCACTTTTTCCACTGGTAATTGAAGACTTGTACCTCTGACCTCGAATGCCAATTCCAGTCTTCCTGGACTCTGTGCTGTTTTTTTTTTTTTTTAATTTGTTTTGTTTTGTTTTGTTTTTAGCATAGGAACCAACCACAGATGGGAGACAATGGCCACGGATAAAAATGTAGCTGAGTGTACTCTGTGTTAAAGAAGAAATTTCTCTATTGCACCAGAAGGATAGCCCAAACGGCAACAGTCATTTTGTAAGAGCCATTAACCTGGTAGAAATTATGATGGTGTTGATGATGATGGTAATGGTAATGATAATGAGGATGGTGATGATGATAAACAGCAGCAGTGTTGATGAACTGAAGCATAATATGACCAAAAATTTCGCTCAGTTCTTTGCATCTATTATCTCATTTATTCCTTACAAAAACCTGTGAGTACACCTATTATTTCTATCTTGTAAGTCAGAATAATGATGTTCAGTACAGATCAGTAACTTGCTCAAGGTCAAAAAGCTAATAAATAGTGGAGTTGAGATTCAAATTTAGATCTCAATAATGCCAGACCCTGTATAATTAACCACTAAATGAGGAGATAAATCTTAGACTAAGAAAACCCTTCTTAGCCATTTGACTAAATTACCTTCTTTAGAAGTTTTAGGGATGTGTTTAATTCTAAAACTTAATTCTAGAAATTCTAAAAAAGTTTTCCCAATATTCCAACTTCAAGGGAGAACTAGATCCAGTTTTCTTGGATGTGAATGGATAATAATGAACCAAAACCCATCAAGAAGGAGAGAACAAAACCTTGGCTGTTCATGCAGACCAAAAGTTATTCAGATATTATTCTAACAGTGCCCTAAGTGCAGTCTACTAAGTCCATGTCTGTGCAACAGTTGTGTTTTAATATACCACTGCTTTTTTTTCTGATGGTAATAAATCGTTATGTATCTACCACTTCTTGCAATGATGTTTTACCAAAGTGTTGGCTCTTCTCATTGGTTCTGTGGAGATAGAAAATAAAATAGAAATGTTTGGAGCTAGAAATCACTCAATTATTTCCCTTTATTTTACGAATGCAGGAAAGGGCTCAGAGAAATGAAGTGATTTGCTGAAACCAAAAGCCTTTGTAGCCAATAGCACAGTTTTTGGAGTCAGAATGGTTTTCATCCTAATTTTACTATTTATTGGCTGAGTGATCATGGGCAGGCTACTTAACCACACTGAGTCTCAGCTTCCTCATCTATAATAGGGGATAATAATAATATTCTAAAATATTATAATTACTATATCAAATTATATACTATTATATAATAATATATTTTACTATACTATTATTTTGTTAATGATAAAATATATTACTGTTATGGTAAATTATTGGGTATTGTGTACAAAATACCTAGCATATATAGCACACAGTGACAAATCATCATCACCATAGTCATCCTCATCAATACCCAATAGAACAGAGCCCAGGCTTTAAGCTTTTTAACACTGCCACACCAATCTTTCTATGTGTGTGGAAACGGGTCAAATATACACACCCAGCTCCAGTCCATCTCAGGCTCTCCCCCAAGTTAGGTCAGACAAGGCTTCACTAAAGGCATTCACCAATCAAACATTTGTTAAATAATAAATAGTCACAATGTGAGGCCTGTTAATTTCAGCCTTGACTTTCATTTGTGCTTATAGAACTTAAACAGATTTATGTACTTTGGAAAAGTTGATGTTGTGGGCAACCCTCAGAAAGGATGGATGTTTACAATTACCGACAAGAAGATCTGACACTACAGCACCCTACAGATGGCATCTTGATGAGTGACTTATAGAAACAAAGATTGTCTAACTAAAGTTGGAAGGTTTGAATCATTTAGAAGTTAAATTAATTATGGGCTCTAATGACGTTAACCTAACCTTCACACATAAAGATAACACATAATGAGAAAAAGGCAACCATGGAAGTGAAAGATAAGGGAGAACATAATATAGTCATAATGATAAAATATAAGTCAATCACACTTACTTTAGCTTCCCAGGAAATCAGGTTAATGAAACAGCAAAGGAGTGATTAACAATGATGTGTATGTGGAAGTAAATTGCATAGGAGAAAAAAGAAAGGGTCTTAAAGGAGAGTTTGTGCATATTCTACAATGTGACAAGGAAAGAACTCCTGAAACTACATATACTTTACAATCTCCTTGGAGTTACAATTTTGCTTACATTTTCTCTATTACCCTCAAAAATAAAAAAGTCTCAAAGGGACGTGTTAAAATCTATCATGCAAAAGTTCTGCTACAAAAATTTTAAATAGAGAAGTCTTATTCTGGATCTTTCAGGAAAGTCAAAATTTCATAACTGATATTAATCTAACAGGAACAAAAGTTTGACTAGACCAGTGCTTCTTGACCTTGGCTGTACATGGTAGCAACTTGGGGAGCTTTGGAAAATACAGATGTCTGGACTCCACTCCCAGAGATTCTGACGTAATTGGTTTGGGGTGTGACCTGGACATTAGGATTTTTAAAATCTCCCTGGGTGGTTCTCATGAGCAGCCAAGTATGAGAAGCATCTTTCTGGTGAGCTTGTTGAGAGGTAATCCTTTTTCTGTTACCATTAACTTGCAAAGAGTGGCACTAATCAGGCATAAATATCTGTTGAATAAATAAAATTAAAACTGTCTTTGAAGAATGACCATTCTTTCTATGTCATTGAGAAAATTGCTAGAAAAAAAAATACTACATATGTATGTTTAAAGTTCTCACTCACTCTAAAGCATTTGAAACAAGGATCTCTATCACCTTGTAAGAAAAACCTCTCCTTTCCTTCACTATTTTTAGCATCAACTTTCACATCAAAATTCTATCATAAGTTTGCATATAAATGCAATGCTTTTACCCATTTAGAAAGTATTGAATACCTACCAGTAAATAACTAGTCACTGGGCACAAGATGCTAAGCAAAATATTCATGGTCTATTTGCCAATATAGATGAGTAACCAGATCATTTGTAATCAGTGAGATAAGTGATATCATCAGAGAAATTTGGTGTACAATGGCAGCCTATGAGAGGAGGCCTACAGTCTGGGGAGACCTGGTAAACTTCCTGGACAATGTCACACCTACACTAAAAATAAGAGAGTAAGAGTTAGTCAAGCAAAAGGTTACTGTCAGGGAGAGCTCTGGGAAGAAGGAATTCCATGTCTGAAGGCCTTGACTGCCACGGCTTCCATGAAGATATAAAACAACTCCAGTAGTATTAGAGCCTATGCTAAGAAGGTTGTGTAAGAGCTGAAGGGAAGTGGTCTGCAGGGAAGATAGCGAGCAATGAGGCTGGAGAAGTAAGCAAGGCCCTGCCAGATTGTGCAGGCACTGAAACTATCTTAATATTCAACTTTTTGCCCTTAAATAAAGTGGCAGGTAGGTTGATCACTCATTTTCATGTGGGGAAATAACAAAACTGGATTTGAGGTTTTTGAAGGCCATTTTTGCTGCAAAGTGGTGAATATATTGAAGAGAAAAGGACTGGAGACAGAAAGATCAGTTCAGAGGTGAAAAATGATAATAGTCTATAATAGAGACTCGGCAGCAGGGATGGAGAGAAACAAGCATATCTGAGTCAGTAAGATAATGACAGAGTTGATAACTGATTTGAGAGAAGATACAGGGCACTGAAGAGTCTCAGTTGATGTGCAGGCACCCAGTTCAACCAGCTTCACAGAACACAGAAAGATATGCATATTTGAAAGCCTCTGTTTTGAATAGTTAAGAGTTCAAGATGTAGACAGGATATCCAAGCGGCAATATCCACAAGCAGTTGGTCTTATGGGCCTTATGGCCCTTAAGGGAAGATACTATATTGGCAGGTATGAATTTAGGGACTATCAGCATGCAGATGGTAACTGAGGCTACAGGGTAAATGAGCATCATGCCTGACAAGTTGGAAAAGAGAACTCAGACAAACATCAACTTTAAAGAAATGGGCAGAGGAATAAAAGCAGAAAAGAAAATCAAGGGTGGACAGACAGGAAGAAGGAACATGAATCAGGGAGCAAGATGGATGAGAATCAAGGAAGAAGAGTTTCAAGAAGGAAGGTGTGGCCAAAAACTCTGTAACAAAGATCCTGACTCCATTTTTTGAGGTTGGACTGCCCAGGTCTTATTTATGTGTCTGCCTTTATTCCTAACCCAGAGACTGGCATAGAGCATGCAGGGGATGAATATGCCATCTGTGACATCCCTGGGTAGAATGAGACAAAGCTGGAACAGAGATATCAGAGGAAGTCAAATCCAGCACTTATCATTCTTTTGCCTTGAAACCATGGACTTGAGAAGAAGCAGGAGGGGAATGTATTTGGCTGATATTTTAGTAATTGTTTCCTTCTTTTAAAAAAAGATGAACAAAAAGTAATATCTGGCATAGCATATGTTTTGAACTTCAAAGTTTGTAAAATGCTTTCACAACATTGCCCGACATTCAGCCTCAAAACAACATTGTTGGATAGAAATAGTTACTACTTCCCACATTATAGATGCAAAAACTGAGATGCACGAACATTGAGTATTTTGCTCAGGGTCATGCAAGCAAGTTGCAAATATAACCCTCAAAAATTATTTTTTACTACACTGTACAGTAGCATAAAATTATCATGTGCCCATTCTCTCTGGATTGATTTCCCTTCTGCTTTTCTCAATTTCTTCTCTTTGTGCTTGCATGCCCTAGAAAGAAGTTGAGGGCCTCATTTGTACAATGCTGGGCTTTTTCCACATGCAAGGAACAAGGCTGACATAGTTCACTGAGTAAACACGAGCAGCAAGTGGCAGTGATTTATGCTAGACTTGCAAACTTCTGATTACCAATCCACCACCTGCTATGTAAACAGGTGTAAACTAAGATTTAATCAGCTTACATAACACGGTAAATAATTTAATCTTTCCTCAGCATGGTGCTTGTGAATGTCAACGTTTAAGCCCAAACTGATGCTGACATTGTGATGCAAGCATCCACTTTCTCAGTCAGAAAAGCTGTGTCCAAAACTGTCCCTCAAACCCAGAACTCCACCCAGAGTTCTGGGTGGAGGCCTCATTTTTTCCCAACATAAAGCTGAGACATGGCCCAGAAAACTGGTGATGATCTTGCTGTCTTTAATTCCTCCCGGTCCTGAGACATTTCTCTGACCCCTGGTCATTTATTCTTCAAGGCACTATTCTGCAGATATCTGAGGTGGCTGCTGGTGTGTGAAAAAAGAGGCAAGACTAGAGAGGAAAAAAGCAAGAAAACAGCAGCCTTCAGGGTAACTGTAGTAACGTTTTCACTTAAAGATTAGCTGGGTACTCACTGCCTATGCAAATTGCCTCTAGATGCTATGAAAATCACATGCAAATATGCTCTTGGTTGTCAAAAACTGTTTACTGCATCTGCTAGAGACCACAGAACCAGGGAGTGTTGCCTCCTATGAATTTTTCATCAATATTGTTTATGTTCTAATCAGCCTGGCCCTTCCCTCTGGTGGAAAGGGCAGGGTATGGGCTTGCTCTTCCCCTCCCACTTATGAGCCTGGGCCTTTTCTAGAGTGGAAGGCCCTGGGAGAGGTCATTGCTCTATTGGCCAAATGTTAACATGGTTGAGAGATCAACTAGAGAAAGGGTAAATGGGAGTCAGATAGCTTCCTGATTCTTTTTCTGTCCCTTTAGACCATCCTAGCTTACAAGAAAAGGTTGTATGCCCCGGCACCACTGGTAATACCATAGCTAGGATTTTGTTAGTTCAAAAACAAAATCTTAAAAGAATACATATTGACAGGCTTTGAACTAATGTAGCTAGGTAAGTGCTAGGTAAGAAACAGATTTGGTTTCTCCTGTAGCTACATAATTTATGGTAGAGAAAGAATAGCTACTATTTCCTAAATGCAAGGAGTTTCTTTTCCTGAAAGTTTTTTGTTCACTCAGAAAAAGTTTCTTTTTCTGAAACCATTTATTGAGTAATTGGCACAAGCCAGGCACTTGGCTGGATATTGAGTTAACCTTGAGTTGGATATTGAGTTGAAGGTTGAATTATCTTTCAACTCAATACTGATGCAAGCATTATTCTAAACTTAAAAGGATAAGAAGGAGACCTAGAAGAAAGGAAGGAGACCAAGACCCAAAGAGTTAAGTAACTTGCCTGAGGTTACTCAGCTGATAAAGGGGGGATGAGGATTTGAACCCCAAGATGTCTCTAGTGGAAGCCCTTCCTCTTAAATTACATTATAAAGTTTGTGTTCTTTCAGATCCCCCAAGACATTGAAAGAAAAGTGTTTCTGGCCACAGGTCTAGGAGTGCACATACTTAAAATTCAGGAAGGAGAAAGCAGAAAGACATAATAACAATATTAATAGCCAAAATGAGTTGAGTTTTATATTTTTAAAATAAATTTACTGAATTTTTATGTTTTATTCATATCATTCATTTAGTTCCTACATCAGCCCTAACTGGTAGATATTTTTTTTGTTATCATCATCCCCTTTTTATAGAAAGAAAATTGAGGCAGAGAAAGGAATTTTCCCAATATCCACAGCTCATAAGGGTCTGTGCTGGGGACCAGGCCAGGCCTGCAATTGTAAACTGGACTGACGAGTATAGGCCGGCACAGAGTTGGATTCAGGTGACACATACAACACTTGGGACGCTGCTAACTCTTACTTTCAAGGAAAGTGATCATTAGGGCAGAAATTATTTTAAAAAGTACCCAAGTGAGACTGTGGGATCTTCTATGGGAGAGAATACATTTACATAAAGCACAGCAGGTTACCTGCCTGTCATGACTGAAGAATATAGTCCTGCAGGTAAAGAGAGATCATACAGAAAAACAAACATAACAAGCAGCGAGGTAGGTAGAACTCCAAAGACCAGGAACAATTCAACTTACTTCCTGACTTTACCCTCTGCACTTTCTGCCACATAGTACCCTGGTTTGCATTCATATTTGCAGATGGTGCCCACGTCGTGGTTGTCCTGGAGGCAGTGAGGCAGGAGCAAGTTGGCATTCAGAATAACAGGGGGAACATCACACTCCAACTTGCAGTAGACTTCAGGGAGAGACCAGAGACCATCTTCAAGACATGTCAGCCATGGGCTCAGTCCTGACTCCAGGAAAGAGAAGCACAAGATGCTCAGAACAGAGAGCCCAGAAAGATAATCATAACAGATGAAATAAAAACCTCTCAACTTACTGGTGTCTTTCAAAAGTCACATTATTCTTTCTTGAGTAGCATCTCAAAAATCCCATGTCAAATGTTTGTCCTACATCTTTTTACTTATAGAGCATCCAGTGTGATGCTCTTACATAAAACAGAGGTCAGATAAATCTTTCTTGACCCAAATGAAAGAAGGGCTACCAACTAAATCATTACTTCTTTTCCTACCTACAAATAATAAAAATATAGCAGTGATGGTATCATGGAAAGCATTAAAATAATAATAGATGACAATTTTATAGTGCTTATTATATGCCAGGCACTGTTCTAAGCATTTTACATGTATTAACTTGTGTAAACTTCAAACCTCAAACAACCCTATGAAATAGATCCTATTATTATCCACCATTATGCAGATGAGGAGATTGGGGATCGGTAACTTGCCCGAATTAGTAAGGGGCAGAATCAGGGTTTGAACAGAGGCAGTTTGGATGCAGAGTTCTGTATTTAAACACTGTACCATATGCCTTAGTATAATTCATGGTTTCTCCAAATGCAATCCATGAACTACTCACCATAGCATCATTATCTCACCCCAGACTCACTAAGCAAGAATCTCTTGGAAAAGGTTCAGGAATCTGCAATTATAGCAAGCCTCCTGAGTCATTATTAAGCACATCAAAGTCTGAGAAGCCATCAGTTAGAGCAGGCTCCACCCTATCTTTATCTCTAACCAGCACTAAAGCCAGGGACAAATTCACACATTACTCAAAGGATGGTTGTTAAATATTAAATTTCAAAATGTGCACAATAGACTGTATCTTGATTATGAATATTATCAGGACAACCATTCTAGTAGGCTTGCCTCTGGGGTACACATCATCAAACAAAAATAGAGGAAAGTCTAAGATTCCTTCATTCATGAGAACCTGAGCCAGTGCATCCTTTCAAGTAGCTGGGGACAAAGAGTGGTGTTGCCCTTTGGGACTTTTCTGGAGTTATCAGAAGATGGTGACACAGTGGAGTAAATGGGAAAGGTGTTGGAGTGATGAAAAGAGTCCCAAAGTACCCTCAAGAGCGAGGGATGGAAAAGAACTTGCATACAGTTCCTGGTTGACCAGACAATACCTTGCAGCTTGGCTGGTGGGACACACGAGATTGAGCAGCGTTTCAGAAAGTTGGTTCCCTCTGAGCAGGAGAAGTTTGCATAGTTCACCAAAGACAGGTCAGGAACACCACAGTCCACAGGAAGGCAGCTCACATTCTGGTCCCAGTGCCCAGAAGAACATGTGAGCAGAATTTCCTTCTAGAAACAGAGAAATTGCTTCTGTCAAAGTCACAGTAAAAAACTTATCAGAGTAGTTTCCAGGCTTTAGAAGAGTCTCGGTGATTATCTGTCTAAACATTTAAAACAGGACAAATTATTTTGCCTTTCTCCCTCTTCAGGCCTCATTGTTTTAATATACATTCTTACAATACTCAGTATGATGCTGATAAAAGAAGGCTGCTAGTGCCACAGAATCATGACATGGCAAGACTCCTTCAGGCCATCTCTGTTGTCTGCTTTCCAGTTGCTCCTCCAGACCTGTTCTCAACTCTTCTCCGCCCTGCTCTGGTCCAGGGAAACTGACCCCAGTGGATTTCATGCCTCTGACTTGTAGTTGCATTCAGATCCAGGACACAGTGTCAGGAGCCTGGAGAGGGAGAGGAGAAGAGGGAGGCCAGGGTGCTGATTCTCCCCACTCTCTCCCAAGGGTCACTGCAGATTGGCTGCATCTTCTGGAAGCCTGCTCCACACAGTTTCTGCTCCTTCTTCCTGTGATTCTGCACTCCTAAGGTAAACCTTTCAGGCCTAGGGGTGATAACTGAGCCCCTTCACCTGGGATACTGCACCATCTCCTTGTGATTTTCCTATATCCTGCCTACACATTTATGAGTGGTCCCTTGATTAAATTCTCTCAAATTGCCCACTTTTGAGTATGTCATCTGTCTCCTGCTGGCACTCTTATTAATAAGCCAACTGATAATGCTACTGAAAATAATTACCTCCACTGGGAATGGTGTTGAGAGTCAATGCATACAAGGCATCTTCCAAACCTTGTAGTTAAATGTGAGAGATTCTAGCCATTTCCTAGGGCCTGCCATTTCAGTGAGGCAGCCCTAGAGCACACTGCTACTAATTCAATGAAGACATATTTATCGAGCACCTAGAAGGGCCAGGTCCCGTCCTAAACAAGATATCCTCCAGGAACTAAAAATCGACCAGGCAAGCAAATCTCATGTTGAAACAATGATTCAAAAACATGTGAAGGGGGAAGAATAGAAAGGAGAAAAAGAGGGAGGAAGGCAGAAAATAAAGTAAAGAAGGAAATGTTAAGAGCTACATTTTTGTTTGTTATATCCTATCCCCTTCTGTAATGGTTAGAAAGAATGCCATATAAAGACTGCAAACCATAAAACAAAAGTAGAAAACTGAGATCAAGAAGAAAGAAAACATAAATATGCAACAATAAAGTCATATTGTATAATGCATGCTCCTGTGTGATGGTACAACAGGAGCTGGAGGAGGAACTGCCATCCTCGGCCAGGGAGGACAGCATGTAGAAGTTCCACAGAATAGATAATACAGGATTGGCCTTTGAAAAATGATCAGGACTTCCCAGCAGTACAGGGGGAGGTGGGAGAAGAAGGTGTCTAGGGTGGGGGGAATGTAACAAGCTAGGACCTGGAGACCTAGAAGCTTATGACTTGTTTGAAAAACGCACAGCCAACATTCTAGCTACTGGATTATCAAAGGTCAAAGACAGAAAGGGGAGTTTCTATGGCTGAGCCAGCCATCCTGCCAGGAAATCACAGTGGCACCAAAGCCACAGGTAAAATGACTGCTGAAGGCACCTGTCACCCCCGACACCAACTCCTGGCTAGCTGCTCCTTCCTGCTTCCCAATGTTTCCCTGTTGTTTTCCAGAAGGACCCAATTCAAAGCCAGACACATTTTTCTGTTTAGTTTCGGTTCTTGTGTCAACAAAAAGCAAACATCCCCACTGTCTTGTGATCACGAGCAGGGATTGTATAATTTCCTTCATGGGGCCAGCCTCAGATGACAGCACGTTTGGTCAGCTGGAGAGTGCCCTTGCTGACTGCGCCATGTGGTTGGCAAACAGTGAGCTCCCACCCTTCTCCCAGCCCAGATGCTGCCCCTCACTCACTTAACACAACATGCAAGTCTGGCTCTAATTACAACGAGCCACTATCACTTAAAGAATGCCTCTCGGC
>NW_012119487.1:7305929-7308234 GCF_000951035.1 Colobus angolensis palliatus | reverse complement strand
GGAAATAAGAGGGTATGGGCTAAGAAGGAATGCATGCTCTAAATCTGGCAGCAGATAGGAGTCGGATGTATAGAATGCACAGTGGACTGGATGAGACAGAGTCCTCATTTAATTTTCCCACCACCAACTGAAAACCAAATGTAACGACAATAACAGCATTCATCCTTAGATAGCTTTGCTATTTATCCAAACTAACAGAGAAAAAAAGTCTTGATTCTGACTCCCCATTCTGCTTCCTCCTTATCTGACTTCATCTCTACTTTGTAGGACAGGAACCAGGTTAAATGTTAAATATATTTCCTTCTTGGGAGGACCAATGCTGGTACTTTGAGGTGTTGAGAACCCTACTAACTGGGAAAATAAAATTAATTCAAGTTCTTCTCCTCTGAAGATTCTCATCTGAGGGAAACAGAGGAATCTCAGCAGTAATTCTGATTCTTCCTTCGCATGATAGAAAAATGTTGAATTATTATGCCAAACCGACTTCTCCTTCCATTCCTGTATCCTGGGAAAGTGGAAGTTTCTCTGCCCCTTTATTTAAGTCTCAGCACAGAGTTTGGCTCCTCAAAATAGATCTGTCAGGATATGTCCATCTCTTCCTAGAATGTGACCTATTTGCAAGTTCAGAACTAGACTTGGAGGTCCCAGTGCTGGGCAAATTGCTTCACTCATTTTTGATTCCAGATATGGGCTTTACCACGTTTGTCTGTAGATGGATTAAAGACTTAAATGTAAGACCTAAAACCATAAAAACCCTAGAAGAAAACCTAGGCAATACCACTCAGTACATAGGCATGGGCAAAGATTTAATGAATAAAACACCAAAAGCAATGGCAACAAAAGCCAAAATAGACAAATGAGATCTAATTAAACTAAAGAGCTTCTGCACAGCAAAAGAAACTATCATCAAAGTGAACAGGCAACCTACAGAATGGGAGAAAATTTTTGCACTCTACCCATCTGACAAAGGGCTAATATCCAGAATCTACAAAGAACTTAAACAAATTTACAAGAAAAACACAAACAACCCCATCAAAAAGTGGGCAAAGGATATGAACAGACACTTTTCAAAAGAAGACATTTAGGCAGCCAACAGACATATGAAAAAACGCTCATCATCACTGGTCATCAGAGAAATGCAAATCAAAACCACAATGAGATACCATCTCATGCCAGTTAGAATGCTGATCATTAAAAAGTCAGGAAACAACAGATGCTGGAGAGGATATCAAGCAATAGGAATGCTTTTACACTGTTGGTGGGAGTGTGAATTAGTTCTACCATTGTGGAAGACAGTGTGGTGATTCCTCAAGGATCTAGAACTAGAAATACCATTTGACCCAGCAATCCCATTACTGGGTACATACCCAAAGGATTATAAATCATGCTACTATAAAGGCACATGCACATGTATGTTTATTGTGGCACTATTCACAATAGCAAAGACTTGGAACCAAACCAAATGTCCATCAATAATAGACTGCACAAAGAAAACGTGGCACATACACACTAGGAATACTATGCAGCCATAAAAAAGGATGAGTTCATGTCTTTTGCAGGGACATGGATGAAGCTGGAAACCATAATTCTCAGGAAAATATCACAAGGACAGAAAACCAAACACCGCATGTTCTCACTCGTAAGTGGGAGTTGAACAATGAGAACACATGGACACAGGGAAGGGAACATTACATACCCGGGCCTGTTGGGGGTGGGAGGCTGGGGGAGAAATACCTAATGTAAGTTAGGAGAAATACCTAATGTAAGTGATGAGTTGATGGGTGAAACAAACCAACATGTGCACATGTACCCTAGAACTTAAAGTATAATAATAATAATAATAAGAGTATCATCTACAGGCCCCCTGTCTTTCTGAAGAGAAAGAGATTTACATCACACAGCCAAAAGTGCTCTCTTTTAAAAGCCCTGTCTCTCACCAAGTTTCAGAACCCATGATTTTAACATAGATTATAAAATCTCTGGAATACCAAAGAAAGAATGAAAACAATTCAAACTGCAGACTACTATGCAGTTAATGTGCTTCCTAGCACTTGCCCAGGGAAGCAGAATCATTTATTTAAAACGACAAAAGATATGTATATATTAGCTGACCCTTGAATAACATGAGTCTGAACTTTGCCAGTCCACCTACATACATATTTTCTTCCACCTCTCCCACCCTTGAGACAGCAGAGCCAACCCCTCCTATTCTTTCTCCTCTTCAACCTATTCAACATGAAGACAATGAAGATGAAGATCTTTATGATGATACACTTCCACTTAATAAATTGTAAATATGGCCAGG
>NW_012119487.1:7300671-7305879 GCF_000951035.1 Colobus angolensis palliatus | reverse complement strand
GTGATAGAGCGAGACTCCGTCTCAACAAAAAAAAAAAAAAGAAAAAAAAAAGAATGCCTCTCCAGACTGGGGGCAGTGGCTGACATCTGTAATCCCAGCACTTTGAGAGGGCGAGGTGGGCAGATCATGAGGTTGGCAGATGGAGACCATTCTGGCTAACACAGTGAAACCCTGCCTCTACTAAAAATACAAAAATTAGCCGGGCATGGTGGCATTCACCTGTAGTCCCAGCTACTCAGGAGGCTGAGGCAGGAGAATCGCTTGAACCCGGGAGGTGGAGATTGGGAGGCTGCAGTGAGCTGAGATGGTGCCACTGCACTGCAGCCTGGGCAACTGGGTGACAGAGCAAGACTCTGTCTCAAAACAAACAAACAAACAAACAAAGAATGTCTCTCAAAATCTGCATATATTGCATATATTGCCTGGTGTTTCTCCTGTCTCTGTTAGGTATTGTCCATTTTGTTTTGAATTTGCTTCTAATTTTAATGCGTTAAACATGTTGTCTTTTCTTCTCTCCCCTTCTTCACCTATCACGTGAGTAGATTCAGTCCCTGCATTTTTTTTCCAGTCTTTTTATTTCTTTTCTGGAGTGGACATTCCTTTGCCTGAGTTGAGATGAGTGAAGAACAGGTAATAAGGGCTCTGCCGTCCTGACTAAAGCATCACAGACCAAGAAGTTGGTGCCTCAAGGTATATTAAACCTGTTTCTCTCCAGGCAGAAACTAAGCCAGCTGAAGCCAAAGTGCACACCTTTAAATCCTGACATCTCTAAGCAAGTGAAATTCTCCCACAGGTTCCCAACCTGTTAAGCAATCAATTGGCACAAAATTAAAAAAAAAAAAAAAAAATCAACTCTTGTAAATCACTGATGTCTAGTTAACAGTTGTGTGTCCACTCTTTCCTTATGAGACCACATCTTTCTGTTTTTTTTCCCTCGAGCACCATCCTCTCTTCCCTAGCGCATCCTTTTTCTATCTTATAATATGGTCATGTTTTCTAATGGCTGATATCATGTTTAAAATTTCTCTGTAGGGAATTGAAGACTCTCTAAAGGAAGGATGGAAAACAAAATTCTTAGTTGAGAATACATGATCATGTCATAATACTGACAACGGTTAGAGTGCTATGTACCTATCATTTTGCTAAAAGCATTTACATTATTTCCAGTCATCATCATAACTCAATCAGATAAGCACTCTGTTCTAATCATTTTAAAATGTGAAAACAAGCTTAAAGAGATTAATTTGTTTTGCTTATTTTTTAATCCAAAGTTACACATCTTATATACAGTGGAGCCAAAATTTAATTCTGATCTGTCTCCTGAGCCATCCTGTTAATCTACATATTCTACTACCTCCAGACCAGCTTGAAATTCTGAAAATGGTGCTGTAGAAATTTGAAATGAAGCTTGTAGAAATTTGGAAAATTTGGCCAGAGTTAGAATCATGACAGAATCTCTGCCTCAGTAACAGCTTTAATGCTTCTGGGGAGAAAATCAGGTTCTATTTCTTCAGTCTTTTTGTTGGAGGGTTGTTGGGGGGTGGGTGGACAGTGTGAACCACAGACATGCTGATTACAACCGATCTTTCCTGAAAATTACAGACAAGTCTGAACTTTGGCATTCTCATCTTAAAGGTAAAAGGAGGGAAAATAATTTCTGATAGAAAGATACACAAGGGAGAAGAACAGAATAAGCACTCCCATTTACTGCCCACCTTAGGAGAAATTTAAAACCCACTTAATCAGCACTGTACATACTTTTATATACCTTGCATTTCTATTAAGCCATCCTTCTTTCTGCTTGTTAGAGCCCCCATGTTTTCCTTTCAAATGGCTTAAAAACATCTGCTCTTTCCCTGTGGAGCCAGAGAGAAGAGCATGAATACCCACCCTTCCCAGGAACTTGGTCCTGGTGATCATGATCTTTCAACTCACCTGCATGGGCCTGATGTACTGCCCACCGCTGGCCTCAAGGGCAAATCCCCTTTGACAAGTGATAGCACACTTCATGAGACCTGGGCCTATAGAGGTACAGTTCACCACATCGGCATGATCAAGCAGCAGTGACGGACAGCTGTCCTGCTTCCCACAGGGCTGATGGACACAGCTGGGATGAGAGAAACAGAAGCATCTTAGGACTCGTTGAGAACCAGTAAGGAGCAGCAATGACTTTGCAGCTCCATCTGGGAGGGCTCCTAAACCGGAGAGAACAATTTTCTCCAAAACCGATATTTAACTCATCCCATTTTTTCTCTACTACCCAACACCATGCAGCAAATAATAAACATAAAAACTAACAGCTAACAAGTAACAGTTAGCTGAATTTCTATGGCTTTTTCTTCCAGAAGGATCAAATGGTGATGAAATGAGGTGGAGAACATATTCCGAGAGTTCTGCAATGAACTCTTTCTGGTTCAGAAATGAACAGATCATGGGATGATACTCAATTTAACAACCAGTACTGCTGGGTCTCAAGCAATTAGAACAAATCCAGAACAAAGCTCAGGAGTGAAACCTGAAGGCCCCTAGTTATGTCAGGCATCAGTCTTTCAAATGTTTGATCACAAGGTGACACAGAAGGCCATGTCTGAAGGGCCTAGGTTTCTGAGACGACAGAAAGGCAACACCAATTTACCGATTGGTATGGAAATATTTTGACAACTGCTAAAGCCATAGCAGTACATACCACTGAAGAGTAGCACAGACTCAGCAGAAATGGAACCGATTACTGGAAGAGGAAACTCACACATCTTGAATCCATGTCCGATGCTTAACTTATGCTAGATGCTTCCACAGACATCCTCTCAGCAGAGAACTGCTGTCTTGGATTGCCAGGGCCAATCTAGACTCACCCTGGACCATAACAGCAGCAAGAATACACTGGAGCAAAATGAGTGTCACCCTCTTGCCGTGGCAGAACCACAGAACTTAATAATAAGGGCATTAGCCTCAGGCTCTCTGGAACTGAATCCTGGACCCATCATTTACCACCTGTTTGATTTGGAGTGAGTTATTCCCAAGTGTTTCAGCTTCTTCCCCTATAAGATGGGGATAATTATGGGAACCTCACAGAGTTGTTATTCCTCTACTGCTTCACTGCAACAGGCCTCAGTGTTCTGTTTGCTGTTAGTCACCCCATTTTTTTGTTCTCCCATTTCAGTACCTTTGCTCAATTTGTTGAGATTTCTACAAGGCCTTCTGCTATGGTTTGGGTATGGTTTGTCCCCAAAAAACTCATGATGAAATTTGATTCCCAATGTGGCAGTATTGGTAGGTGGGGCCTAGTGGAAGGTATTTGGGTCATGAGGGCAGATCCCTCATGAATGGCTTAGTGCTGTTCTCATGGTGGTAACTGAATTAGTTCTCACTGGAATAGGTTAGTTACCATGAGAGCGGGTTGTTATAAAGTCAGGGTGCCTCTCAAATTTTGCACCTTTGCATGTGTTTGCTTCTGCTATGTATGACACAACAAGAAAGCTGAGCAGATGCCAGCGTCATGCTTCTTGCACTTCCACGACTATAGAACTATGAGCTAAATGAATCTCTTTTCTTTAAAAATTTCCCACAATCAGGCATTTGGTTATAGCAACACAAAATGAGCTAAGACACCCTCCTTCTCAAAGTCCCTTCAGATGCCCTCTTCCTTTGAACTTTCCAGTGAGATTTAAAAAATAACTCACTTATAGCATTTCTCTTGCTTTATCTTGTGTTATAGTTATGTATGCATTTTCTCATTCTTTAATCAGTGAATTAACTTATTTATCCTTTTATTCACAAGGTAATCAGTACATGAGTGTCTCCTAAATGCTCAATGTCCCAACCAGATTATGGACATTTTGAAGAGGAAAACTGACTCTTACCCACTTTACATTAAACACATGACTTGCTGTAGTCGACACAATAAAAATTTGCTAAATTAAGATTGTTCATGTTATAAACAGCAAAGTCAGTCCTTGGCTATCAAAATGAGAAATTTGTTAAATTTTATAATGACAAATAGGGATCTGAAATATGAAAATATCATTAAACACTGATTCAACCATCTTTCTCCACTCATTCATTAATAAGCATTTACTGAGCACTTTCTGTTGGGAAGGCATTGATCTGAGTACCAGTGGTATAAGAACCATGCTCTTAGGGAATACATAGTCTAGTATGGAAGACTAACAAGATATTTTCTTGCTCTTGATGTGGTTGTCCCTGGTGCTAATTATTAGCCCAAAAGATATGACTACTATGAATCTTGTCATCAGTAGTGTGCTCTGTTTCCCCCTGAATTGTGTTAGTGGTCAACTATTCTATCAAAGATCTAGGCAATGATATGAGAAAGTAGAATAAACATCATTGAATATGCACCTACTACCTTGAAATAATTGAGTCTTGAATTAAAAAGCACTAGCCTCAAAAGGATGGATTCAAACTAAACATGCTAAATTTGTTGACCCTGCTCTTATGGCTTTGAGATTTAAATCATATGCCAACGATACTCTCATTTCTTTTATCTATGTTTACTATGTATAAGTTGGAAGAATTGGAGGGGATCGGTGTGAAGAAAATGTTTTCACAAGTTTAAGCCCTGGTTATTTCCTGTGATGATGAAGTATCCATTCTGAGACCTGATGAAGGAAGAAAAATATAAGGTGGGGGTTGTTAATGAGTCAGCCCCAATTCCCCAAATTCAATGCTGATATGCAATGTAGGAAATACATTTTTGTCTCCAAATATTTATTTAATCTATCTGACAAGGAAGCTAAAATCTGACTATCCTTTATGAAATGTGATCATGATGCTTCATTAGTGATGCTAAAGAACTCCTAGTTCTCTAGACGCCACATGCCACGGATGTTCCAAACGTAATCTCTTCTTCAGCATGCTAAACAGGAAGTACTGGAAAACAGAGAGTCATTAATACTCTCATCCACATCAGTTTATTGGAAATAAGTTAGGGTGAAAAGAGCAAGTGCTGTTTTGAGTGACTTCGTCCAATTAATCCATGCCATCATTGAAGACAAATACATGTTGAGACAACACACAAAACAAATGCTCTGAACGAGCCTCCCTCCATCAAAATGGGAACTACTATTGTTATGACTGCCAGTGTGAGAAGGGAGTCCATCCAGCAGGAGCAGCAAGGGAGGAAGAATGAGACAGGGGAGAATATGAGAGGGGAAAGTGGCATGAAATAAGACCAACACCAAAAAAAAAAAA
>NW_012119487.1:7290041-7296755 GCF_000951035.1 Colobus angolensis palliatus | reverse complement strand
AGGCTTTCAGTAGTTAAACTGTGGGGAGGTCAAAGAAGAAGAAGAATTTGTAAATAATTTTTTTCCTCATGATTTTCCTAATAAGATTTTTTCTCTAGCTTACAATATTATAAAAATAGAGTATGTAATATACTTGATATATCAAATGTGTGTTAATGGACTTTACGTTATTGGTAATGCTTCCAGTCAACAGTAGGCTTTCAGTAGTTAAACTGTGGGGAGGTCAAAAATTATGGGCAAATTTTTGACTGTATGAAGGTCAGTGGCCCTAATCCATGTGCTGTTCAAACATCAACTCTACATGCTTTTCTCCTCCCAACACACATGATTTGCAAAGGCAGTAGCCATCTCCCTGTGGGGCACTTCCTAAAGAGCAATGATCACTGGCACCCTCCAAGGGACTGCACTGCTGACTCTCTCTCTATTATTTATTCCTGGACACAAATTAAGCTATTCACTAGGGAATGACACTTCCCCAATTACATTCATAGGCTGAGCCTGGGAAATCGTGAAACATGAAGAGTTAGGTGAGAACCACACAGCCCCGTGATGAAGTTTAATGGGCATAAGCTTCAGACTGTGTCACTCCTAGAACAGTACCTACAGGGCAGGAAGACAGGGTAGCCTGGCTTCTCTGTGGGCTGTACATAAGCTATGGCTAAATGGAAGTCTTAAGGATTTGCGATCCAGCTCCTTGAATGGCTCTCAAATTCACATGCAGAAGTAAGAACATAAAACACCTGCGGGGCCGCTTTGGGACTCTACCTCTCCCTACTTCTCCTTGGTTTATTTTCCTTGTAAATTTCTAGACTCCCCAACAGAAGCTTCATGTTGCTTCTGTCATCTTCTAATCCTAGAGTTTACCAGTCCTTGGTTGATATCAGATTTGGAGTATTATTATCTTCTGTTCTTTTGCTCTTCCTAACCCGCTGGAGCCTTGCAACATTGATGGCTCATTTGCTTATGGAGAAATCAAGGGCTGACGAAGGGAATAGACTGTGCTAAAATCATGCGGTGAGACTAAATTATGTAGACAAAAGTGAGAAGCAGGGGTATGGGCATTGTGTTTGCTGCCACTTCAATCTCCAGACTTCCTCTGCTGGCAGAGCTATGGTTGCACACAAAATCGGACATGGCCTGAGAGTCATTTCAACCAGTGCTTATGGTCAAATCTGTCTATAGCATCTGTCTCATTGGCAGGCTGGCAAAATGACAGAACCTTGGAAATACTGGTTTCCTTTTATTTTCTGTGCTTTCTCCACCAGCTGCCCATGAATACAGGCTATACCGACAAGGCCAGTCCTGAGCAAAATTGGGAAGTAGGTGACATTTTTAATTAATCCCTCTTTTCAATACCACTTTTTTCTACTTCTCTTGTTCCCTAAAACTTCTAAATGGCTACACTAGGTTACATTTTAGCAGGGCCATGGGGCTTATTTTTTGAATTATGAAAATCCATAAGAGAATACTTCTGTTATAAATAGTTGATAAAGACTTAAAATACTTTTAGTTCTAGTATATAGTTATTTACTATTTTAAAGAGACCTCTGGACATTGTAGAGACTTAAAGAAAATAATTCTTAATGATGGAATTTCAGGCACTATGATAAGTCACTAGGGAGGAGTTGTTTTAAAATCAGTCTATTCCTTTGGGGGTGGACCTCAACCCTAAGTCTTCCTAAGCTGGTTTCACCTGTTCCTAGCATTTGATCCAATGCTTTCACTAGTTAGTTCTTAGAACGTGTCCCACTAAGAACAATCTCAGACAAAGTAATGTTTCAATAAAGGCTATTCTGGAATTGTCTTAGTCATACTTCATTAAGCCCACCCAAAAGACCATGTCCATGGCCCCTTCATTTTTCCTGTATAACCTCATGAGTTGAAAAAAAAAAAAAAAAAAAAAAAACAGTTGAAAAGGCTCAAATAGCTCACTGTGAGCTGAGGTCCGGCCACTGCACTCCAGCCTGGGCGACAGAGCGAGACTCCGTCTCAAAAAAAAAAAAAAAAAAAAGGACCAAACCCAGACCTGTTTATGAAGTGAGAAATGGTTTTAGGGCAGCTGCTGCAAATTCTTTCACTAGCTTATATTTCCATTTGCTTCCTTTTTAAGGAATTTGTTTTATGAGGACGGAGTTTGTCAGGTCGTTAGCTTCTGATGGCATCTGGTACCAATTGTAGACTTCTCTCCCTTGCACCCCAACCCCAAAAGCCCTTTTGGGTTTCTCTTCCACTACAAACACTGCTTCTCTGAGTGAGGTTGTTGTGCTCTCCATTATCCCACCCTCCCAGTACATTCTCCTCTCTACCTAATGCTACATCAGTACTAAAAGTAATTCATCTTAAAACTCAAAAGCTTTCCTCTTATGGTCTTTGGACAAACCTTACTGAAAGTGGCAGAAGTGAAGCCTTACAATGCCCCAGAGAAGTGGGAAGTTAGGTATTTATCTTGGTTTGACATACAAGGAAACTAAAGCTGTTTGGAGACTGGCTGGAGGCCACACAGCGAGTCAGAGGAAAATCCTCAGGCTGGATCTCAGAGCCCTCACTCTCAGGGCCAGCCTAGACCACCGGGCCATCTCCCACGGGATGAGGTTGCTTTCCTGTTGCTTTCTTCCCAATTCAGGAGCTAGCAGCAGAGGCCAGAGTGAGCCAAGGAGCTCCTCAGCAGGGTAGGCAAGAGAAAAACATAGCATATCTAATAGTCCCATAGTTTTGAGCAGTTCTCTTTTAAATAACAGTAAATCAAGTGATGATATTTGTCCAGCTGCCACTGTCTGCATGATGCCCTGCCCAGCGTGCATCCTCTTTTGGCAACACCCTCTCTCTTTCCATCTATGTTTCCAGCTCTTTCCCCACCCCATTACAATGTGTTCTCAGGTAAGAATATGATGTACCCAGTCAGATGTGATTCGCAGGTACTTCCATCTTAACAAGAGTCAGTGTTTTAAGCCAAATGATTTTTTCACAAGGGAAGTTTAAGTCAGTAGGTCTTTACAGATCACACTATGTGGATGACCACCTACACATAACCCTAGCTTTGCTCTTTGCCTCTCCACTCTGATAAGCCTCTACTCTCTTTCTGCTGGTCTTCACTTCCAATGCCATTGTGTTATAAGGTTTTAAAATATGCTTTTGGTTGAGGAATTTCTGTTCAAAATGTATGTTAACCTTTGGCTATCATCCTCTTGTACAGAACCTGCCTGTGGGCACCCAGGCACAATCCTAGCAATGCCCTGCAATAATGATGTGTGTTTTTCCCTTGCTAGTTGTGTACGTGAATGATGCCTGTACTTGGGAAGCCTCTGTTGGCATAATCCCTTAAGAGTGGCCCTCTTATTCCATGAGGCAGGCTTTACCATAGCTGTGCATTAGACTCACTTAGGAAGCTTTTAAAAAAATTTACTCCTGCTCTATCCCCTGAAAATGTTGATTCTGTAGGCCTGCAGGGGGATTCCAGAATTTGATGTTTATAAGTTTCAAAGTGTTGATATTCACTAAGAGTAAAGCTCAACCCAATAAAGATCTAGATATATGTAACCTGAAAGATATGTCAATAAATTCTATAGGCCAGGACTGACTCCAGAAGGAGACATTGGCCTCACTGCTTCATCATTACGTTTTATTATATTAAACTCAAATTATCACAAAGAAGCCATGAGGTAGATCAAAAGCATAAAACATATCCCCTGTTCTGAAGAAACTTTGAATACAGCTGAAGAGAAAAAAATAATTAAATCATGTATTACTGCTTATAAATTCATGGCTATTTCTGAGAAAGTTTTATTATTGAATTTGATGTGACTTTAATGAATGAATACAATTTGGAAAGGCAAGAGATGTCTGGAAAGTTTTCTCTAGTTCTTTACAGACAGAACAAAGGAAAAGCAGAAATCTCAAAACATGGATAAAAACATCATTTCCCCTAAAACTGTGAACTGAAAAGAAATCAGTTTATGCAGATCTCTTAAATCCTGACTAACAACTTTAGATAATTCTATACTGAAAGGAGTCAACCTTTATATCTGAAGACAGACTTAGGGGCAGGTTCCCAAAGTCTTCCTACATCTTTCAGTAGTTAGCGAGGAACAGGATAAGGTAGACACCAGAAAACAGACATCATTCTTTGCAGATAGAGTGGCCAGCCCCACCAACAAACTTTCCAAGAACTGTCCCCCAGAGAATGCCAAACCAGGCAGCTCTTTTAGTCGTCCATATTTTGAGACCATCGCAGGGACATTGGCACAGCTTCCAACCCAAGTCCATATTTGCGGAGCTCAGTAATTCCTAACAAATAGGCAAAGTCCTGTTATTCTGCCTACAGCTGCCCTAAAGCTTTGGTTCAAGGTTCCCCTGAGGGTCTGAGCCAACCTGAAAGAACTTCAGAAGGTTACAACAATACTTCAGAGTTGGTCAGAATCAGTACTAAAATCATTTTTTCTCCTATGTAAGAATGTGTGAAAGATTAAAGACCCCATTTCCTGATTGTGATGGAGGTGGGGGAGGGTGGGCATTTAACAATCATTTCAGAGGAACCAGAGCTCATTAAAATGGAAACAGATCTTAAAGATAATTCAACTCAAATTTCTTGTATTAAATGAGAGAACTTAGTCCAAAAGAAATGATGGGATATTTCAGAACTTTCTACAACACTAAGATTGTAATGTAACAACAAAGAAGCACTTAATTGAGCTTTAGCTCAGACTTAAAATCAGGGTGACATCAGCTCATAAACTTTTCTAAAGTCAATATCCACCCTCCCCCAGGCATTCATAAAAGTCTGATCACAACTTTTATCTAGCATCTAGCTTTGCTTAAGAGAAACTGGCATCTGTACCACACTTTTCAAGAAACAATACAGTATGATGAAGAAAGTAGTAGACCAAGGCCACATGACTTGGGTTCTGGTCTTGGCTTGCCCCTGCTGGCCTCTAGGACCTTGGGCAAGTATCTTAACCATTCTGGCCTTCCATCTGCAAATTAGTAAAATGATGGGGTTGAACTGGCTTCTATCAAACGGCCCTTCCAGCTTTAACATGGTATTGAGTTTCACAGATGAGGTGATGGTGGTATTGGGGTGGGAGTGCAGAAAACCCATGAACAGGCAGGATGTGGTAGAGAACTCAAGAAAGAGTTTCTCATAATCTTTCTTGCCCAGTGTATTTTTTTAGTGTAATGTCCCAACTTTTCAGTTGTTTAGTTAAACAAAATATTGTAATTCATTTATCCAAGAAGTACCACCCCTGACTAAATAGCAATCCCAGAGGTCTTTCTAGAAACAGCTCTTTGAAGGTTAAGTAGTAAAAGAGGATCAGATTTTTCTCTATTATTTTACTTCATTGTATTGATTCTTATGGAAATAAGAGGGTATGGGCTAAGAAGGAATGCATGCTCTAAATCTGGCAGCAGATAGGAGTCGGATGTATAGAATGCACAGTGGACTGGATGAGACAGAGTCCTCATTTAATTTTCCCACCACCAACTGAAAACCAAATGTAACGACAATAACAGCATTCATCCTTAGATAGCTTTGCTATTTATCCAAACTAACAGAGAAAAAAAGTCTTGATTCTGACTCCCCATTCTGCTTCCTCCTTATCTGACTTCATCTCTACTTTGTAGGACAGGAACCAGGTTAAATGTTAAATATATTTCCTTCTTGGGAGGACCAATGCTGGTACTTTGAGGTGTTGAGAACCCTACTAACTGGGAAAATAAAATTAATTCAAGTTCTTCTCCTCTGAAGATTCTCATCTGAGGGAAACAGAGGAATCTCAGCAGTAATTCTGATTCTTCCTTCGCATGATAGAAAAATGTTGAATTATTATGCCAAACCGACTTCTCCTTCCATTCCTGTATCCTGGGAAAGTGGAAGTTTCTCTGCCCCTTTATTTAAGTCTCAGCACAGAGTTTGGCTCCTCAAAATAGATCTGTCAGGATATGTCCATCTCTTCCTAGAATGTGACCTATTTGCAAGTTCAGAACTAGACTTGGAGGTCCCAGTGCTGGGCAAATTGCTTCACTCATTTTTGATTCCAGATATGGGCTTTACCACGTTTGTCTGTAGATGGATTAAAGACTTAAATGTAAGACCTAAAACCATAAAAACCCTAGAAGAAAACCTAGGCAATACCACTCAGTACATAGGCATGGGCAAAGATTTAATGAATAAAACACCAAAAGCAATGGCAACAAAAGCCAAAATAGACAAATGAGATCTAATTAAACTAAAGAGCTTCTGCACAGCAAAAGAAACTATCATCAAAGTGAACAGGCAACCTACAGAATGGGAGAAAATTTTTGCACTCTACCCATCTGACAAAGGGCTAATATCCAGAATCTACAAAGAACTTAAACAAATTTACAAGAAAAACACAAACAACCCCATCAAAAAGTGGGCAAAGGATATGAACAGACACTTTTCAAAAGAAGACATTTAGGCAGCCAACAGACATATGAAAAAACGCTCATCATCACTGGTCATCAGAGAAATGCAAATCAAAACCACAATGAGATACCATCTCATGCCAGTTAGAATGCTGATCATTAAAAAGTCAGGAAACAACAGATGCTGGAGAGGATATCAAGCAATAGGAATGCTTTTACACTGTTGGTGGGAGTGTGAATTAGTTCTACCATTGTGGAAGACAGTGTGGTGATTCCTCAAGGATCTAGAACTAGAAATACCATTTGACCCAGCAATCCCATTACTGGGTA
>NW_012119487.1:7204380-7287761 GCF_000951035.1 Colobus angolensis palliatus | reverse complement strand
AAAAAAAAAAAAAAAACAGTTGAAAAGGCTCAAATAGCTCACTGTGCCTCCCAAAGCCGACTTGTCATTCAGCCGGCCATCCATCATCTGCCAGGGGAATCAGAATCCTCTCCAGTGGGTTTTCCTTCTTCCTTCTTATTTTATGGACAAATCATTCTGGGAAGAGGAAGTTGGGCAAGAAAGCAAGGGAGCAATTGAGCAGCTATAATTCTTTCCTTGCTTAAAAGAAACTGTGTAGAAAATAAGAGACTTAATGTTAATTTGTTAAACTGCTTTGAGGAGGCAGATAATCAAATAAGTAGAAAGGCAATACATATTTCATTTCTATAGTGCCTTTCCCAGCAGCAAGAGGGAACATTTCCCATCACTCAGGAACATTAAAAGGAAACCCTATGATAAAAATAAAAGATGAGGAGTCAAAAAATAAATGCTTTAAAATGCAGTTCCTAAGCCAAAAAAAAAAAAAAAAAAAAAAAAAAAAAGGAGGAGCCTTCACATCTTGAGGCTATCAAAAGGGGTTCTACATAGGACTGAGCAGAGGAAGAAGAAGGCTGGAAAGGTTTGGAACCCAATCCAGGTGGAAGAGGAGGGAAAAGAGTTGGCATTTCAAATCTGAGCTCCAAATAATTGAAGCACAATGGGAATCTGTAAAGCAGCAGCTGAGGGTTCCAGGGAAAAATAAAGCATGAAGCAGAATGACAGATAATAGAGATGAAATAATGCTATTCCCAAGACCAGACTCAGAGACTGATCACAGCAGGGATGGAATGGCCAAGTACTGAGCTGTGCCCTGGCTTCCTCTCCCTGGGCTGGGGCTCAGACGTCCTATAAGCTAGCTCCAGCTCAATTTGTAACCTATAGTATAACCAAGAAGAAACATTTTCACACCTGAGTCTCTACATCTCCTAAATGAGATAGCCACTTCCTCCCAGAAATGCTCTGGGGACTATTAAAGACATAGAAGTGAAGTCCTACAGAAAAGTTTCGATTCTTTCTACCACATCCCTCCACTTCCTAACTATAATTCCACGTCTACAGTGAATTCTTCATGAACAATAGAGGTTAACACATAAATCACCTGCATTGGACTTAATGAATAACTCTATGTCTTCTCTGCCAGCAGATTCACCTTCTCAAGAATAGCTTTCTAAGGCTAGAGACATCTTTTGTGTCACTAGCACATAGTGCCATTGGCGGGGATCTGAGGAGTCCAGGCAGCTGGAGTAAGTCAACCTGAAGATAGGATTAACATGGCATGTTACCCAAATTCATAAGCTGCAAAGGCAAAATTTGGGTCATTTGGATGACTAATTGTTCATTTTTCTACCAGGATTATTTATTTTCGCAGGCCCTGCTTCAGGGAACAGTAACCTGAAGAACAGAGGCTAACAGAGACAATGAAGGTGACTAAATTAGTATTCATGTCACGAATTTGTAGGTCTCTATCTGTGAGTCTGGGGCATTGCAAGCCAAACCAAATACACATTATTCACTGATTACTCATTTTTGAAAATTACTTGATACTCTTCTTTACATAAGCATGGTTAGCAAAGTAAGGCAGGCATGTTAATTATATGTATATGTTCAGGTTTATGATAAATATACAAGAGCTAGAGGCTGGACTCCAAATGATGTCCATAATAACAGCCTATTGATAAATGTTTTTAATGCAAAAGGTAAATTTCAGTTTAAGGATTTTTGCTTTGCATATAGGACCATATAATAACACAATGCATGAATTCATTATTTGTCCTTGACTCAGATTTTATGTTTTATAATAATCCACTTCCACTCAATAAATTGTAAATATATTTTCTCTTCCTCAATTTTCTCAATAAGATTTTCCTTTCTCTAGCTTACTATTTTTTGTAAGAATGTAGTATATAATGCATTTAGTATATCAAATATGTACTAATTTTTTGTTGTTATTGTTGTCATTTTGTTTTGTTTTGATTTTTGAGACGGAGTCCTGTTCTGTCACCCAGGCTGGAGTGCAGTGGTGCAATCTCAGCTCATTGCAACCTCCGTGTCCTGGGTTCAAGCAATTCTCCTGCCTCAGTCTCCCAAGTAGCTGGGATTACCAGTGACCACCACCACGCCAGGCTAATTTAGTATTTTTAGTAGAGATAGGGTTTCACCATGTTGGCCAGACTGGTCTCAAACTCCTGATCTCAGGTGATCTGCTCACCTTGGCTTCCCAAGTACTGGGATTACAGGTGTGAACCACCACGCCTGGCCAATTATTTATGTTATCAGTAAGACTTCTAGGCAACAGTAGACTGTTAATAGTTAGGTTTTTGGGAGGTCAAAAATTATATGCATTTTTTTTTACTGTACAGGGTTGGTACTCTTAATTTACATGTTGTTCAAGAGTACAGGCTTACTTTTATGTAAGTAAATAAATAAAGATTTATGATGAAAAGAAAAAAGAAAAGAAGGAGAAGAGGAAAAAGATCTGAGGATGCCATTGCTCTTTACAACAATATTTATGTTTTTCTTAAAAAACAATATATCTTCATATAAAACTAAACACCCTCTTAACCATATGATCCAACAATCACATTCCTTGGTATTTATTCAAAGACATTTTAAAATTTATGTCTATACAAAAGCCAGCACATGGATATTTATAGCAGCTTTACTCATAAGTGCCAAAACCTGGAAGAAACCAAGATGTCCTTCAATAGGTATATGGATAAATAAACTGTTGTACATTCACACAATGGAATGTTATTCAATGATAAAAATAAATGAGCTATAAAGCTATGAGAAGACATGAAGGAAACTTAAATGCATGTAACAATGTGAAAGAAGCTAATCTGAAAACTGTGTAATTCCATGCACTGTGTAATTCCAACTATATGACATTCTGGAAAAGGCAAAATGATGGAGATGGTAAAAATATTAATGGTTGTGAGAAGTTTGGGACAGCAGGGATGTAGGGTATGTTGGTGAATAGGCAGAACACAGGATTTTTAGGGCAGTGACAATGCTGTGCGTGATACTATAATGATGGATACTTATCATTACACATTTGCCCAAATACATAGAATGCACAACAAACACTAAGAGCGAATTCTAATGCAAACTATAGATTTGGTGTGATTATGACATGTCAATGTAGGTTCATCAGTTTTAACAAATGTCTCACTCTGGTAGGGGATGTTGATAGCAGGAGGGGCTAGGCATGGGTGAGGTCATTGCGTGTATGGGAAATCTCTGTACCTTCCTTTCAATTTTTCTGTGAACCTATAACTGCTCTAAAAGAATAAAGACCTTAAAAATAAAACAACAATGCTCTTTTGAATGGCACAACCACTTAAAAATGTAAATCATTTTAAAAATTAGTTTTATAGTTCAATGCATATCGCATTAACCTTTTTCAAGACTGTCTTGCATAAAGCGAAACATATTCACAAACACACACACACACACACACATATTCATACAGATATATGACCACATTGGTGTACGTCTATGACCACCAATGTGGTCAAATATGCAAATATGCGTATGATCCAGACTGGATCAAAATTGCTAACTCTCAGTTATCCATCATTATAAAAATAATCAGAATAAAGGTAATCGAAACAGTAACCATAACTTTTTAATTTTTGTATTTTTATATACAGTCGTGTGTCACTTAACATTGGGATATGTTCTGAGAAATGTGTCGTTAGGTGATTTGATTATGCAAATATCAGAGAGTGTACTTACACAAACCTATATGATATAGCCTAGTACACACATAGGCTACATGGCGTAGCCTATTGCTCCTAGGCTACAAACCTGTACACATGTTACTGTACCAAATACTGTAGGCAATTGTAACACAATGATAAGTGTTTGTGTATTTAAACAAATCTAAACATAGAAAAGGTACAGCAAAAATACTGTATTATAATCTTATGAAATCATCATTATATATACAGTCTTTCACTGAGAAAAATGTTGTAATGTGGTACATGACTATAATCTTATTTTCTAGGAAACACATTAACATTACTGATTAAATTTCATTTTGATGATACTATAAAAATACCAGGTGAGCCATGAACAAGATGGCTCTGAAGCAGACTAAAGAATAAGGGGAAAAAATCTGGACAGGTATCATTCATAAAACAGATGTGTTTTTTCCTGGATGAAAGAGAGTTGCGAGGACATTCTCTGGTAAAGAACTGCTTGGATAATCCACCTATCAAGGGCTGGGGAATTTCTATAAAAGACCTTACTCTTGGAATCACTACTTTTCCTCTTTTCCTTCATGCTTTTTTCCTACAAGCAAGTTATTTGTGTATCCCTTGTGTCCTAAGCTGTCTAGTAAGTTGAAACTACATGACTATAGCATGTGGCTCTGTCAGGATATGAGATACATGTAATCAGATAACTCCAAGGGTACTGCATACATTTGCCTATCTCAGGCTAAACTATTGTGATGGAAATAATCCCTGCCTTCTGAAATCTCTACCCTTGCATAATCTCCTCAGCTAGAGTGTGGGTGGGACCAGTGACATGATGCTAATCAATTGAATACAAAGTTGATAAGCTGTAACACTTGTGATTATGTTACAAAAGATTGTAGTTTACTTGCTGAGAGACTCTTTGTCTTGTTGGCTTTGAAGAAACAAGCTACCATAGGTGAGCTTCCCAATGGAGCAGACTATGTGGCAGGGAAGTAACGGTGGCTTCTGTGCGACATTCAGCAAAAAAAACTGAAGCCCTCAGTGTGACAGTCTTTTGGAACCAAATACCAACAGCCACGTGAACTTGGAAGTGGACTTACCCCAGTCAAGTCTTCAAATGAGAACACATTCCTGACACCTCATTATAGCCTTACAGATGACCTAGCTAAGCCTTGCCTAGAATCCTGATCCTCAGAAACTGTAAGATTGTAAATAAACATTGTTATAAGCTGCTATATTTATAGTAATATTATTACACAACATTAGAAAACTAATACACACATAAGCCAGGCTTTCAAAATTATGTTTCTTTTCCTGGATTAGATGTACTTTAATCTCAGAGAGAGTAGAATATGTTTCTTCAGATTTTTTTTTTCTTTTCTAAGAAACAAGATTTTTATTTTTTAATTTTTTTTGGTCTGGGCTAGGACCCCATAGGATCTGGGTCAAAACTTCTCTTTTTCTATTGACCTCAAATCCTCTGGGTTGTGTCCATAAAATTGCCCTAATCTGAATTAAATATTTCCTACACTTCCCCAAAAGTCCAAAGTATCTTTACAATTTTCCCCTTGGTATCCTACTCCATCAGGTACCTCCAGCTCTCCAGTATTACTTGGAGCCTGAATTTACAAGTCATCATTTCCTCTAAACAAATATGCCCGTTTACATAAGTAGATGTAAAATACAGCTGTTATTTGATTATTCTAGGGCTAGTTAAACTTTTGTTACCTGAATGAAAATATAGTTTGAGAGAGGGTGGGAGGATTTCTTGAAGAGTAGTAGACATGAGAGTAGATTTCTGAAATAGTTTGCCATTTATATAATAGCTTTCCTTCCTAGAAACAAGTTACTTGGATTCTAGTCTTACTTTTGCTAATCCCAAATAAAGTAAATTTGTGCACTTGAGTCTCAGTTTCCTAAATTGAAAAATTATTCCTGTTCAATTGAGTCACTTAAATGGTTTCTGAACAACAAATAGTTTATCTCTTTTTATACACAAACACACATGAATACACACATGCAAACACACACACATATACACATATAATGAGAGTGAGAACAAGAGAGAGAAGAAAGAACCCTAGTTTCTACATGGATATTTATTTTAAAAGATTAATATCCTATTCAATTTTATACTGGAACACTTGGCTTTGATAAGTTATAGTTTAAGGCAAACCTTAGAACCCACTAGGATTTTATATTTATGAGTATCTGTTACTTGTTTTCCATCTCAATCAGAATGTGTATTTATGCTGAATAAACTAATAAGGTATTTGTACCTTATGTTGGTCTAGGACTTAAGTTCAAAACATTAAAAAAAGAATTTCTAATTAGCTCAAATCTGTTCAGAAATTATATTGAAACATAGTATTCACTTGTAGTCCCAGCTACTTGGGAGGCTGAGGCAGGAGAATGGTGTGAACCTGGGAGGTGGAGCTTGCAGTGAACTGAGATCGCGCCATTGCACTCTAGCCTGGGTGACAGAGTGATGCTCTGTCTCTAAAAAAGAAAAAAAAAGAAAAAGAAAAATAGTACTGAAGCCAGGAAAGAACTCCTGTGTGGAACACAAAAGACACAGAGAAAAGGGGTTTCTTCTTGGTTATTTGACAAGACTACTTTCTCTGCTGGTTTTCAACTTATTGCCTCTCAGTTCCAAATCCACCCTCCATTGTTCTGCTTTATGATACTAGAGCTAGACCATGAAAACATTTCTCTGTACCAGCTAGCATGTCACTTTTTTCTTCAGCAGATGGCACTGGAGAGACATTGCAGGATGAAGAGGCTTGCCTCCATTCCTATGTGCTTTCCTCTCCTTGCTTCTCCAGCCATGTGTGGGACAACCAGTGGTGCTCACCACCTAGTGAGTTTCAGGGATACTCCACATGTCCCAGCAAGTCTTACCAGCATCTTAGCTGGCTTCTCAACAAGTCTCAGTGGCACCCCGTGGATGTCTCCCATCAAGTTTCATTAGTGCCCAGTGGGGAGACTCCCCGAAAGTTCCAGCAGCACCACAGTGACAGCTTTCCAGCAAGTCCCAATTGTGTTCCAGAGCCAGCATCTTCATGAGCTTTTACCTGCACCCCAGTGAGCATTTACTGACTACCAGCCCCATTCCATTCTGTAGAACCTCCACAACTTCTCTGCCACACAATGTGCCACAGCCCCACCTCTTCCAATGAGATCTGAACCTCAGCTTTGGGTTGGTGGCCTCTTCCATATTTGTTCCTTTCTTAGATACTCTTCTATCACTCATAAAAGTAATGGTTGATACTTTTATCAATCATTCTTTTATTTGTTAGAGTTCTCCCTACCCTTTAGTAGTTAATTCCATTACTGGTTAATAATTACTTTTATGAAACTTCTCTATTTTAATTACTGTGTCCTGATTGGATCCCAACTGAGATGGAATGGTACTGGGGTTAATACTAGAAGATAGATTCGCAAGGATGGGATTTGGGGACAAGTTTGATTGTGCGTTTGGTCTTGAGTACAATGCTGAGTCCCTTGCCATTGGAATATGGGATGCTAGTAATCCACGGCATTCAGCAGCATCACAATTTCTCAAGCTGCCACATTTGGTTGACTGTGATGAAGAGCCAACTGAAAAAATGTCTGCTGTATTTGACTGTAGGTGTGCTGCACACCACTGGCCAAGCATGTCACAGCAACAAAAGAGAAGAAATCACTCCAGAAACAGCAGAGAAAACCCGTCCTAGGACCGGCATTGTCTCTCTAGCACCCTCTACTGATGATGCGTAACATGATGCCAGTTGGCAAAGGATAAATAGTGATAAAAATCCAGCTCTAATATTACGGTATAGGAGATAAGGCTGGATTTGGAACCAAGAGGAAACAAACAAATTTATTGATAACTAGCACACCTGATTGGCAAAAAATAAAGATGGGGAATACTGTGAAAATTGCCCCAAGTGGTACTCCAACCTGGTGTTAGAAGGTGCTACAAATCTCACATGTGTTATTTTCAGTTAATCTCACAATAATACTATAAGGTAATTTCTCTTTGCTTCCCATTTAAATACCAACAATATAGAAAAATATGAAAATTATTTTCAATACCAAAAACTAAGATTGGCAACCAAAATCTGTAAGGATTTTCTCTTGATTGAAAAATATATTGGAGTTAAATTGAGAAACAGCATTGGAAACCAAACCATGTACTTTTTGTTTCCTGAAAAGGAGAGAATAAGTAATGAAGCCATACTAAAAGAAAAAAAAACACGTTATTCTTTCTTCATTTTCTGGCCCCTGTAAAGACCAGAAAACTGGGCCCTGTTTTGCATGGGTCAGAGATCTGTTCTCCAGCCATTGTTCCTATCAGTACTGCCTTTTCTTTACTCATTTCAAGACTTTAGGTTAGGAAGTAAAAAAGTCTTAGTGAGCTGGGGTGGGGTGTGGAACCAGTGGCAAAAGCTGTTATATATTGAGAGATAAACGTCCTAAAGGTAAAATGCTACTGAGTCCTAAAGAATCCTAGAAGCTTGAGGATCATGGGATACACTTTTGGAATAAAATCTTGGAGTAGTTGGACATGGTAAAATCTGCATGTCTTTGTGAAAAGTGCAGTGAAGCTATGTGCCTGGGGCTCACTGGCAGCAAAGACAGAGAAAGGTTAAAAATAAAAGAAAGGCAAATATTTATCAAACAAATACAAACAAAAGGAAGGCAAGGATAGAAATTTTAATTCCAGAAAGAGTAGAATACAAAGACACAAGCATTTAAAGGGGTAAAAGGATTGGCAAGATGTATGATCCTAATAAAGATAAAAGGCTCACAAAAAATTATATATTTAACTATCTAACAACAAATTATATAAATCAAAAACTGTTTGGAATACAAGGGAAAAATGAAAGAAGCACAATTGCATAAAAGGTTGACACCACATTCTCAACCAGGTAAACAGGGAAATCTATGCAGATTGAAGAAAAAGTGTAAATGCTGTAAAGAGATGAGTAGAGTAGTCAAAAGTTTCAATTATTGCCATCAATCCATGTCCTGGAAATGGTTCTATATCTTTTGAAGATTCAGCACTCAGAGATCTTATGGATATATTATTAGGTTAGTCGCAGAAACTACAATCATTTTTTTTCATTGTATCCATTGGATTGGAAGAACAAAATTCGATAGGAGAAACCACATGCCCATCAGCAATTCTTGCCTACTGGTAAACTCTTCTATCTTGACCTTGTAAATTTCCAAAGTAGAAAGAGTCCTGTTTGTCTGTAAAGCAATTCACTCACTTAGGTATGTTAACATATTGGTGTCTGGATTATATTTTAGATACACTGCAAATCCCATTACATTAATAAAATAGATGGTTTCCACTTCCCAAAGCCATTAACACAATCCTGGGATGGTTGGAGGTTTGCCTGCTCCTGATATTGTGGCAAGTTGTGCAGAACCTATCCCTAAAGTGGCTAGAGCTGGAAACAATTGGAGGGTAAGAATGAATTGAGCTCTTCTTGAGCACTGGTGGCCAAAATCAGGAAAACTAAACTTGGTTTTCAAGACTAAGGGGTTCATGATCAGTAGAATAAGCCCAAAGGGTCATAAACTGGGTAGTCATCATAACAGAATGGGAAACAAGACTGAGACAGAACAAAGTTAAGGGAGCCAGGGAATGAAGAAAGAATAACCTGTTTCCCTCTCCTCTTTTAGTATGGCTCTATTCTTTAAATGGTTTTTTCTTTCCAGAAAATAAAAAGTGCGTGCTTTGATTTCCAATTATGTTTCTCAATTTAACCCCAATACATTTGCAATCAGGAGGAAATCCTCACAGATTCTGGCTGCCAGCCTTGCTTTTTCATATTGATAAGAGTTTTCATATTCTTCTGTGTTGTTAGTAGTTAAGTGGGAAGCAAGGAGAAATTACTTTGTCCAAGACAAAGATCATGATGAACATCACTGGAGAGGCAGACTTAGGTTTCCTGGCTTTCATCTGAGATTCTGTGGGCCAATCAGGTTGATTTTAAAGTGTAGTGTTGCAGGAGGGATGGGCCACTGGTCAGTAATGTTTAAATACAAAATGGAAAACACATCTTCTACTGGCAGGCATCTGTCAGCTCTCCCCTGCCCATGTAAGTATCAGTGGAATTCAGGTCATAAGGGGTAAGAAGGAGGTAGCCAGGAATCCCTCTCACTGCCCAGAATTTGAGGGTTTTATATTGTGGTACATCTACATATACAACCGTGATTGATACAGGCTGCAAAAACACTTGGACTCTTTGAGAATACATAGGGATTTAGGTTTCAGATATCTTCACGATTAAAGTATATGAGATTTACTAGGCTCCCTGTATATCAAAATTTACTACATTGCACTGATTTGCTGGCTGACAAGGAAAAGTCAATTTGCATGGCTCCTGTCAGTCACATGTGGTTTGGAAATGCTTATGCATTCCAGATACACAGTGTAAACTGGAGAATCATATCCTATTTCTCCTGGTTTGCATGCATGCATATAAAACTTGTTTTTCCCACAGTGCCACATGAGAAAAAGAACTAGCAGCAGTAATTATAATTAATCAACTTCTTTGTTGAAACTTCACAGCCATGATTGTAAGGGGAATTCTTGTTCCTCATGTCTAGAAAGGCTGTAACTTCTACTTTTTTGTTTTTCTTGTTCAGTTCTGTTCCATGGAGTATTTAGAGATAAAGTTGGTAACTGTCATCCAAAACAGTTTCTCATACCTACTACGTGCTAGGCCCTCTGTAGGTATTCAGATATACTGAGCAGAATTATCCACTACAGGAAGCTCAGAGTTTAATGAGAAAGAACAATAAGTAAATAAACAGTTACCACCCAATGTGACAACTGCTTTTGCAGAGTTTGCATCATGCAGTATGTCCTATGGGAACAGCGAGGAAGTTTGCCAAAACTTCACGGAAGGTGAATCTTGATGGTAGAGTATGAGTTAAGTGAAGAAGGATTAGAAGGCAGTCAAGAAAGTAGGAAAGGAACATTATGTGCAAAGCTCACCAAGAACACATGTTTCGGGGACCTGAAAGAAATGCTGTATGGCTTAAGGCCAGACAGAGAATATAATTTGAAAATATATGAGAGAGAGAGGCCATAATTCTAATAAATGTTATTTTAATAGTCTACATTCTTGTGTTAATATTTGGAGCATTTGTTCACTAAGAAAGAAGACTTTAAAGTTGTAGATGAACTAGTTAACCTTATGATATTCATTACCCCTTACTGTTTATCCCTTTCTAACACTTAGAACAATACCTGGCTTATAGTTAATGCTTAGTTAACATAAACTATTATTACTGGCCCCCAGAGATTCATGCCCCTATGCCAACCCCTCCCCTTGGGTATGGACTGAACTTACTGACTGACTTCTAAGGAATAGAATATGCCAGAAGTAATGGGCTGTCACTTCCAATATTATGTTATGAAAAGACTGTGGCTTCCTTCTTGGGCAGTCTCTCATGTGTTCACCATCTTTGGCTCTCTTTCTGTCTTGGATCACTGGCTGCCATATCACAAGGACACTCAGATAGTTGTGGAGAGGCCTGCTTGGCAAGGAATTGAGCCACTTCTGTGTGAGCATGCTCACTGCCAACACCTATGAGTGAGCTTGGATGCGGATCTTCTGAGGCCTGATAGTAGACACAGGAGTGAGCTTGGAAGTGAATTCTCCAGCTCTGCTTGAGGTCTGAGGTAACTACAGCCTTGGCCAACAGCCTGACTACAACCTCATAAGAGATCTTAAGCCAGACATACCTGGCTGAGCTGCATCCAGATTCCTCAACCACAGAAACTGTGAGATAATGTTTATTGTGTTCAGCCATTGACTTTTGGTATAATTTGCTACACAGCAATAGATAACTAACATGCTATACTAGTACTCTCTACTGCCCATCCCTGTGAGGTCTGAGTATCTGGGATACCTTGAATGAGCTTTGTGGCACCAGAATTTCTTCTTGGTGATGGAGTACTTCTCGGAACCCCAGCTTTTGTCACTAGGATCATAATCACCTAGTAACAAGTAAGTGATCTCACCTCCCTCGCTGAGGAACGAACCCTGTCACCTGTAGTCTCACTCAATTGATTAGACCATGTATAGAATGATTCTAGCCCAAATGCAGAACAGATTGTTGTGTTTGGGAAGCTCCTTCCCCTAACGTTGGGCACACCAACACTGTGAGTACAATCCCTCCAATAGCTGCTGCTGAGATGCCAGTGAACCTCATAGCCACATCTGTCTAGACGATGACAATCACAGACATCCACAGAAAGACATATGTAGCTAATGCATTTCCTATTTCCACATGTAATTCTAAAAGATTATATGACACGCCTTAGCAAGTAATTGTTAAACTTGCTATATACACTGTCCAGGTGGAAATAAGTGGAAAAATATACATTGCTTAGGGAACACTGAGTTTTTGGCAGAGAATTTTTGGCAGTTTATATAACAATGTTGATTTGAAGTTGGTGGTTTTATATGTAAAAAAGATGTTAAGACCTTGTAAAGACATTAAATATTTACATAAAAATTGTGGTCAGCGAAGGAAAGAAGAACAAAATATAAAACCCAAGTGTGCCTTCCACAGATTATTCTTTCCTTGCTTCCTATGTCTTTTGAGTAGTTCCTAAATTCATTTTTCACTTAGTGATTGAGCAAACACTCTATACATAACACTATGTAAATGTGAGCCATTCATTACAGCCACAAGAAAAAGAAACGAAAGAAAGGGAACTTTGTACCTCTGTCCCTGATGATTCTGCCCCTCGTCCTCTGAGATGCAGTTACTGGGAGCCGAAAGACCAATGTGGGAGAATGTCCTTAGAGCCACAGCTGAGATGCCGACCCGTGGGGATGAGAAATTCAGCAGCACTGAGGTGGTATGGTGGAAAAGGATATTCTGGTGATGGGTCACATTGATAATCAGTGGGTTATGCTGGCATGACAGTCCATAGGTTCCTGAAGATAAATGGAGATGAATCATATTTTCAGCCATTGTTAGTACCATGTTTCCATATCTTGTATTCATTTTATCCTCTTAATAGGTGGATGATGCCAAAACCTAGATGTAGGATGTAAGCGAGATCCCAGACAACATAAAAGACAGACATCAAGCTGACTTCTGGGTCTACCGGGTTGTCCTCCAGTGGCCCTAAAGGGATATTTGTCAGACTCACCAAGAGAGTGGTTGCTTCCACGGACATCGGTCAGGTAGAGAGTCACTGTCGGCTGCCGATGCTCTCCAGGAACTAGGCCATCAGTTGTCAAAAAAATAAAAATTGCTCTGGCCACTCCTGGTCTATTGAAACACACCTAAGCATAAGCACATTTACGTGTGAGTCATTATTTTCATTGAGCTATCAAGACATGTGCCATGCCATTTTTATTCTTCTCAGAGAGCTCACCATTTATAAAGCAAGAGCTTCCTTTTTTTTTTTTTCACAAATGGTAAAAATATGGAGTAGACACAGAAAGGTATTCAAGGTTGTATCAAACATCAAGATCAAATGGAAAGATAATTTTCAGATGCTGAACATCCTATCTTTTTCTGAGACTGATACCTCAACTGCTTTTTTTTCACTTGAACCTGTCTTTCTTTAAATTTCTCAAAACAATCATTCAAAGAAACCATTGCCAGAGACAATAAAGTCACTGCATAGCCAGTGCCATAAGTACTTCCTTATTGCCAAAGTGAAAGCAGTAGAGAATCATCAAACTAGCATCTTGCTCTAAACTGTTCCAAGTTCTGAACTGCCATGTCTAGTTATCTTTCCTCATCTTCCAATTTGTATCAGAACCTCTCACATAGCTTGTGAACTCTGACATGGTAGAGATGCTGTTGCAGAGTCTCTTGCTTCTGAAATTAGAATCTGCCCAACCGTTTATCCTCATGAATCTTCTGGGTGTACCAAGCATGTATACCCAGTCCCCGGCCAGGAAAATGAGCCAACAATGGGACACAGGAAAATTCATGTGTTAATCAGGTATATCCCTAGATGGTTAGGGTGATTAACACTAAAACAGGCTTTCAGAGGGAGCTATGGAAGTGTTGTCCTTATAAATCCTTTGATAGAAAAAGAAAAACATCTTAGAGATGTTGGATGATGAAGGGCAGATTCTTGATACTGCTGAGAGCACAGTGTTCATCTTCCACACTGGACTTATTTGATGTGGTAATTCTACTTTCATTTTATTTCCCATAGCTGAATATTTCTCTTAATTTTCATTGAGAATAAATCCCAACTGTCCCTGGTGTTATATGGTTGTTGTATGATTAGAATCTGGAACTGAACCTTACAAAGTTCTATTTGCCTTTCTCTAGCATTTTTTCAGGTTCTGAGAGTGATGAAGCTCCAGGAAAATTGTTCCCAGTGTAAAAGCAGGGTACAACATCTAATGACAGGGCCTTCCTCTAAAAGTGGGGAGCAGGAGAGTAAAACATGTTTTTCATTTTAACAAAAATTCTTTCTTGTCCACAGACTGATTTTTCCTGAGCCTTGGCAGTGTGTTTACAGTGTTCATTTGCACTGCTGGCTTAATTAGGATTATTTTATGACTTTCAGTGGTCAAAGCAGCACAGCTCTCCCTTCTTTCTCTCCTTGAGGGAAAGACCAGCAACACACTCTCTTTCCACAGTGTCTTTTCCCCCCTTTTTATTTTTCCTCTTTGAAGTAACAAATATTTCTTCATAACTTAAGAAATATCCAGATCCAAGGTTATGCTTGCCATATGAAGTCCTTTGTCCCTGTCTGGATGAGGGCTAGACATGAAACACACCCTAAGGTAACTAAGAGCCCAACTCAATGCCCTCAGCTCCAGCAGCAAATGACATCAAAGCTCCCTGGGAATTCCCACAACCTCTTCCTTTTCATACACCACAAAAGAGACCTGAGTACTGGAAGAAAGTTCTGTGTCATTTTCTGAGCCAGGAACAGAATCCAAACAAGTACCTGGTGACTTCACCCCATTAGGTCTCAGGCATGAAGAGTAGGGTGGTTTCAACAAGTAAGAAGCCCAGCCTTCCCACCTTCTGTTGGATCCCAAAATAGGTCTCACCTACCTGAAACTAGTTAATTAAGGGAGGTCCTATGGTGTGAGTTTCTACGTTTTGAAGGTTCTGCCTAAATCTCCAACCTATTTTTCATCTCCTAGCAATATGCCTCCTTGCTCCACGGGTCTTTGAATATAAAATCACTTTGCCTGTTCCTGGTGGCAGTGTCTCTGTGCCATGATTTGTGGGAAGAAGCTATGCCAGGAGTTCCAGGCCATGGCTTAAGTAGGAAAACCCCAGGTGAGGCTTACAAAGAAGACACAGGCAGAGAGGAGTCTCAGGCTACTCAAAGCAAACAGAGACAAGTGTTTGATCAAGTTATGGAATGCTGAGTCTTGGGCATTTCCTTTCACAGGGACACAGAAAGGTAGCCAAGTTTCATTCACTCGGACCCCACGTATGTTCACAACAGCAACTAGCACAAGAAAGTGTGAACTCTCATACAGCTACTGGATCTTCAAAAATAGAAACCAGCATGAATCTGCATATACATGTATAATAAATTCAAGCAGAGGCAAAGGGAACCAAGTAAATTCACAGTTCTAGAGAGAGAGTAAGCCAGGCAGAAACTCTGGGTTCAATTCTTGGATTGATCTTTATTTGCTGGTAAATCTGAGCAATATATCTCTCTTCTCTGAGTCTAGGGTTTCTCTTTTCTGCAACTAAGAAATAGTGATGTTACTGATAGCTTGACTATGAATATTAAATGAAATCAGGTAAACATACATAGAATTGTGACTATTATTTAGTAAGAATTCAATGTTCAATAACTTGTATTTCAAAAAAGTTTTTTAGCCTATTTACAATGTAGGAAAAAGGTGAAAAAAAGTTTTTTAATTAAACATACATTTGTATGTTTAATATATAGGGAATTGTGATTTTCTGAAATGTATAGCCTACAAAATTTCATATATGCTATTTTCTTTGTTTTTTTTGAGACAGAGTCTCGCTCTGTCGCCCAGGCTGGAGTGCAGTGGCCGGATCTCAGCTCACTGCAAGCTCCGCCTCCCGGGTCTACGCCATTCTCCTGCCTCAGCCTCCCAAGTAGCTGGGACTACAGGCGCCCGCCACCTCGCCCAGCTAGTTTTTATATTTTTTTTTTTTAGTAGAGACGGGGTTTCACCGTGTTAGCCAGGATGGTCTCGATCTGCTGACCTCGTGATCCGCCCGTCTCGGCCTCCCAAAGTGCTGGGATTACAGGCTTGAGCCACCGCGCCCGGCCTACATATATGCTATTTTCAATTGACACTTGTAGAAATGTGAACTGGTATTCCAAGATCTAATTCCATGGAAATAATCAATATTGTAGGCCCTTGGTATAGAATATATCTCTACTTTATAAATTGAGTCTATGAAAAATAAATTATACTTTAAAAATACATATATAACTTTTCTTACAGGCTTTTCAGAAATTTATTTTAAAATGTATTTGTTAAAAATCTACTTTTACTGTACATAGAGACACAGAAACTTCTAGAATTGGCACTGTAAATAGAAATCTAAAAGTGTATTCATTATTTAAATATATTTTTTAAGTTGCTCTTTCCACAACCAACAAATAAGTATATGTGACTTTAATTTAAATATAAATATATTTATATATATTTATTTAGAAATATATAAATATATATTTTAACATATATTAAAAAATATAAATACATATATATATTTACATATACATTTGTGACTTGGCTGTGGAAAGAGCAACCTTAAAGATATATTTAAATGAGTAATACATACATATATATAGAATACATTTTATATGGAAATATAAGGAATTGTACAAAAGAAATATATATATATAGAGAGAGAGAGTCCAGACTATTTTTACTTTATTAGAGACAAATAATGAATTTTATGCTCCTAGACATCAAAGACAAGGAGAAACATCAGGAAGACACTTTGACAGTAGGAAGCTCTGCTGTACGCCTGTGTCACCTTTGCCACTGCAAGTATGACACTCCTCTGATCACTCCAAATGCATGCTTGTGAACAGCTGTCCTCTTCACGACAAAGCTCTCCTGAAAGACCTCTCAGGGGCTACTCAGATCTGAGATGTGCATCACTGCTGCCCCATAAGAAAAAAATCAAAGTGCTAGAAAGTCAAAAGAATTATTAGCTATATCTAACATTTTATTATTTGTTTTAACAAAGAGATTAAATTCATAGATTACATGTACAATGTAAAATTAATTTAAGCATGTCTCTTACAAGGAAGAAACACTTTAGCTAGGTATCAGGTAGGAGACAAGTCCTGTTAGAAAAGCAAGTGATTCTCAGGTCTGAGAACTGGTATCATGATAGAGGGACTGCTAGTGAAATTAGCTCAGTAAATTCATTACAAAATATTTTGAAACAAAGAGAAAATTTACAAAGGGTAGATTAGATGATAGATAGATGATAGATAGATGATAGATAGATAGATAGATAGATAGATAGATAGATAGATAGATAGACAGACAGATAGATAGATTCTGAGAGATGGGGAAAGCCAGTCTCACACACTCAGTTGATTTTTCATCCAAAAGCTGCACGTTAACTACACAACCTAACCATTGGTCACTGGTGAGGGGTAAGATCGAAAGAAAGTGTCTCTGATGCAGAACTGCTTGAGCTTAAGAAATCCACCTTCAATCTGCCTGCTGGGCGCAGACACACTCAATATGCTCCCAAGCCAAGCATTTCAACTTCCAGGTTATCCTTTGTGGTGCTCACTGAATAGCAGATCCTGAAACTACACCACAAACTTGAAAAGAATCTTCTCTGAGGTTTTAAAATGCTTTTGGTTACTGGGTTGTTGTTTCTTTTCTGTGCCTTTTCATTTTCACTCATCTATGGCACTTCCTGATTCCACAGGGAAACGGAAGACATTAGACCAGGAGAAAGTAGGCAGGCATCACCTTCTGTTTGTATAGCACTTCACAATTTGTCAAGCCTGATTACAGGCTTTGCTATTGGGTCCACTGCACTCATTGTGATTTTATTCCTCTTTGATATTTTTGAACAACAGTAGCCTCAAGATATAAAGGATATATTATACAAGAGGAAACTAGGATTATGAAAGCTTAAGTGACTTTCCCTAGGTAAATGCTAGAGAGGAAGGAATTTGGTTTTTCCCTAAGCTCTGTATTCTGTTGACTGAACCAATGTTCTTAGTTTGAGGTAAGCAGGAAACCATAGATTAGAAAACTTACTGATGTTTGTGCCTTTACTCCCCCCAGAAATAAAGCCACATAATCTCTTAGTCATAAAAGCTTTACACAATTTTAAGAGTGCTGAGAGATACTTTTAAAAGCCATTCGTGATCCAATTAGAGGTTGAAAGAAATCAGATTAAGAATGTTTGCACTGTTGATTGAACCATAATACTTTTTTTATAGGTGAAGAATTATCAAATATTGGCAATTTCTTCCGGTTCAACCTAATACTATTGCTATCTGTGTGGACTTCTGAAATTTTGTTGAGGAAGAGTTTAACAATCAAAGTTTCAAGGGATCGTACCTGAAATCCAAATCTACAAATGTAGATGTAATCTACAAGGGATTGTACCCGAAATCCAAATCTACAAATGTACAATGTAAAATTAATTTAAGCATGTCTCTTACAAGGATGGATGAATGCGGGTATAAGGCAATGAGCTTCCATGGTTATCTACATGATTGGGGATGTGGGTCAAAATGGGTAGGTGTGGTTGGAGCCTGTTTTTACTTTCTTCTGATGTTTCAGCCCCTGCCCACCTTGGTATGGCCAAAATCCAGCTGATTTCCTGTGTTATTCTTTCATAGTATAAGAGAGGCTACAAACACATCATGAATTTGTGTGTGTGGTGTGTGTTTACAGAAGGGTGAGATCAACCCATAATATTTTGAAATGAAGGAGGAACCACTATAATCCCACCCCAACTAGGGGTAGACATTCAACAATGTATGATTTGTCAAGTCCATGGAACGGGCTTAGATCAGAATCAGATGGCTGGCTCAATTCTTTCTGAGAGCATGTCCTCAAACTGTGATTTTAGACATCAAGTCTAAGTCTGCAGATATTCTGTGTTAGAAGAGCTTATAGAACTTGGAAGGAGTGTCAGAAAGAGACAAAATCAAATTTGTATTGAGTACTGTGATGTGTCATCTGCATCCCCTTTTTTATGACTCTGGCATTCAGCTCATTGGAAAGAATCTTTCCAGAAACTGCCCTCAGAGGGGGGAAAAAACCTCCCTACACAAGCCCATGCCATTTTCCTGGAGTGGGAGGTGGAGTGGACAGGCAATGTCCAATGACCTTTTGGTTGGGGTGAGTGGTATACAGAGTGGGACAACTCTGAAGGGCCATCCCAGCTCTCTGTGGGATGCTGACACCTGCGGGGGGCTGTTTCAGTTTCCCGCCTTCCTCTGTCTAGTGCTGGTTCTTTCACTTCTTCACAGATGTTGCTCTGAGTCAGATTCTCAATAAACTATCTGCCGGCAAATCCTCCTCTCAGAGTCTGAATCCTGGGGAAACCCCATTTAAGACAAAGCCTGAAATTGAGAAAAGGTGTTATGGAACATAGCTGGAGGGGATTCTTTTGGGAACAAGAATGCATAAACGAAGAAAGGCATGAGAGCGTTCCCCAGCTGGGTAGGATTCTATCCTGGACAAAAAAGCATTGCTATCCCAATTATTCATAAGTCTGTGAAGTTGCCATGTCTGGGACTGGAAAAAGCTTTCATGTAAAAATCAGTAAAAAGATTAGTAACAATGAAACAGGAAGAAAGGAAATGAGTGCTTTACCCTCAGAATAAACTATTCACCCACTGAGAAATGGAGCTTCTCTGTCAGTGCACTCAGTTAGTTTTTGATGGAAATGAAAATCACATACACACAGTCATCTGTGCTTTTGCAGGATTCCCACAAAATGCAGGGATCCACATAGGCTCACTTTCCGAACAACAGAAGATTTTCTTTTGAAGCACAAGACTATTTTAGAAATTTCAGTCATGGATATAGCAATAATTTAAATGCACCTTAGACAATTTTCTGCCTCCTTAAGCAGAGAATCCTGAGATTCAGCAGTCCCTAACCTTTTTAACTCAAGGGACCTGTTTTATGGAAGACAATTATTTCCACAGATGGAGTTGGAGGGAATGGAGGAGGATGGTTTCAGGATGAAACTGTTTCATCTTGGATCATCAGGCATCAGATTCACATAAGGAGACCACAACCCAGATCCCTTGCACGTGCAGTTGACAATAAGGTGTGCTCTCCTAGGAGCATCTAATGCCACTGATCTGACAAGAGGTGGAGCTTGGTGGGGGCAATATTCTTTCACCCAATTCTCACCTCTTTCTGTGTGGCCACGTTCCCAACAGGCCATGGACCAGTACTGCTCCATGGCCTGAGGGTTGGGAATCCCTGCTGTACTTAACTGAATTTTCACTTGATGAATTGGAGACAATTTCAAATCATTTTGAACACCAATTATCTTACTAAATGCTAAGATAACAGTCCTCTGAGGCAGTGTTCCTCAAACTTTAATATGCATACAAATCACCTGAGGATCTTGTGAAAATGCAGATTATGAGTTCCTAGAGCTGAGATCCTGCATTTCTGACTAGTTTTCTGGTGATGCCAATGTTTCTTCATGCCAACCACATCTTGAGTAATAAGGCTTTAAAGTTATTTAATAGATATAATAATCTTTGCCTTTAGCACTTAGTAGTCTAAGATTGTAATGCTTTCATTCATCATATTTGCTTATTATCTTCTTTTATAAACTCACCATCAAGCTTAAACTTAAATGCAGATCCAAAAGAAATCATCTAATCCAGACGCATCATTTGAAACAAATTTGAATAGAAAACTGATGCCCAGAGAGGTAATATGATTTTCATAAAGTCACTTAACTGGTTAATGGTAAAAACAAGGCTTATATTACTGGTCTTCTGAGTGTATCTTTTCTCTCAGTTTCTAAATCCCCTACTAATTTGTTGCTCTTTTTCTAAAACAGACTGAAAATTCAGATAACAAATATTCTTAGAATTCAATGTAAAGTAAACAGCTCTAACAAAGGGTCTTGTCAACTTTCCTATGAGCACAGTCAAATAATCCAAAGTAGTAACTGGACTTGGTGCCATCTGTACATGGGCTTTTTCTTATTTTGCTAAATTATGATATCCGGACAGTTTCCTGGATGGTTGAAGTCATCTAGGAATAACTGATTAGCATCTGACTAATTACATTTTTAAAATTATAAACTATTTTGCCAGATTTAGCCAAAACAAACCAAAACACAGGATGGGCACTTGAATTTGACCATCTGATAAGCAATGAGGTTTAAATATGCCCAAATATTGCATGGAGATAACTATATTAAAAAAAATTCACTGTTTATCTAAAGTTTAAATTTAAATGGTTGCTCTATTTTTCTCTGCAACCCAAAGTTGAAAAGATATAAGAATGTACAATAAACTTGATTGTGGTAATCATTTCACAATGTGTGTGTGTGTGTGTAAAAGTATCACATTGTGCCGGGTATGGTGGCTCACGTCTGTAATCCCAGCACTTTAGGAGGCTGAAGTGGGCAGATCATTTGAGGTCAGAAGTTCAAGACCAGTCTGGCCAACATGGTGAAACCCCGTCTCTACCAAAAATACAAACAAACAAAAAAATTAGCTGGGCATAGTGGTGCACACCTGTAATCCCAGCTACTCGGGAGACTGAGAAAAGAGAATTGCTTTTCTCTTTTTTTGAACCCAGGAGATGGGGGTTGCAGTAAGCCAAGATTACACCACTGCACTCCAACCTGGGCAACAAAGTGAGACTCCGTCTCAAAACTATGTACATTTACAGTGTACAATGTGTGTGGGGGGGGAGGGGTTTTTTTTTGTCAGTTATAAGAAAATAAAAAATGAAACACATCAATTGAAAAAAATCACAATTAGGAAAACAAAAATGAAGACAGAAAAGGAAGAAGTATAAAAAACACAAATTTAAAAAGGAAAAGAGCAATAGAGAAAAGGATCTTGTGGATGTTTATGTATAAAAACAAAAATAGAGATAAAATTGGTAAAAGTGGTAGACACTTTTTGGCCAGTGAATGATACAGAGCACATATTTTTACCTTGGACTGGCCCTTAATTCCTGAATAAATAAAGACTCACTATTTAAGTGCTTCCTAATAAAATGTAGGGCCAAGAGAAGGAGAAAAAAAAATTTCTAATAAAGACACAGCTGGCACAATAAAAAGTTATTATGCCCTGAAAAATAAGTGCTAGAAACAAACAAACAAAATGTTATTAAAAATCTAAGGTTTTAAAAGGAAATTATAAGAGCATTACAAAATACTTAGGACTGAATGACAACAAAAGCTTTATATGTCAAAATTTATGGGGCACAATTAAAGTAATACTTAGAGGGAAAAATTATGGAACACCAAAAACAAATTAGCCAAACATTTCAACACAAAAACCTAGAAAAAGAACATCAGTGTAAATCCAGACAAACAAAAAGCAAGCAAATAATGAAGATAAGAGTAGAAACCAGTGAAATACAAAAAAAAAAGAGAACAAAAAGAGAGGTGAACGAAAGTAAAAGTTGTATTTTGAAGACACTGATAAGCCAGACTAAACCCCATGCATATGTAACCAAGAAAAAGAAAAAGAGAAAAAGAAGGATATAAAAATATACACAAGAATGGATGTAGCGACTACAGCTAAAACAGAGTTGAAATATAATAAAAACACATTGTGAACAAATATCAGCACTAAATTTGCATATATGGAAGAAATTAATAAATTTCTGGAAATAACAAAAAATTCAAAATTGGAAACAAATAGAAAAAACAAGACATTAATAAAAATCAAAGAAATTTAGGTGACAGTCATAAGTATTCTCTCAGGTAAGCCCCACACCAGTTGATTTTACAGGTAGGTGCTGCCAAATTTTGAAGAAACAGATCATCCTTATCTTAAACAAATGGTTCCAGAAAATAAAAAAAGAAAATTGTACAACCAATTTTATGAGGCTTTTATAATTGGAATATTCAAAAAACAAATATATAAAATAATTCTACATGCAAAAGTCAAAAATAAAAGATTACCCAACAAAATCCAACAATATGTTTAACATATACAATAAGCATGTAGTTTTGCTTCACAAAGGCAAAAATGATTTGGCAGCTAAAAAAAAAAATCTACCAAGGCTATTTCACAGAACAATGAATCAAAGGAGAAAAATCACAGGATCATATCAATTAATACAAATCAAGGGGTTGATTAAGTTCAGACCATATGTACAAGTATGTTTTTCAAGAGGCAGAAAAAATGACTTAAGGCTTCTTCTAAAATTTCAAATCTTTTTATTTTTGAAATTGGCTGGTTTCATTATTTTTTCTCAACAAGGAGTATAGGTTGCAAGTCCCTGAATTGTGTGTGTGTATGTGTGTTTAATAATGACTTCTTGGCCAGACACAGTGGCACACAAATAACGAATAAGTGTTCATGAATAACGAATAGCTAATTCAAGTTTGAATTTGTTTGCTTTTGCTTCCCTAGTTCTTTTAATTGTGATGTTAGGGTGTCGATCTTAGATCTTTCCTGCTTTCTCTTGTGGGCATTTAGTGCTATAAATTTCTCTCTACACACGGCTTTAAATGTGTCCCAGAAATTCTGGTACATTGTGTCTTCATTCTCATTGGTTTCAAAGTTAATTCAGTTTTGAAAAAGACGTGTAAGAAAGTGGAAGAGAGAACATGTCCTGCTAGCTATGTTCATATGGTTAAAGCTATAGTAATGAAAACAGTGTATTGCTGGTAAAAGAAACAGGTGAAAAGACCAATGGAATATAAAAGAGAGTTAAAAATTAGAATCACGTAATGTCGAGAACTTGGTGTGTAATCAACACAGGACTCTACAATCACTAGGACAAGGGTGGGTGCTTTAACAGATGATACTAGAAATACTGGATTATACATGTATTTAAAAGTAGATCCCTATCTTATTCTATATACAAAAACAAATGTTGAATATATTAAAGGCTGAAGTTTGACAGGCAAAAGCATAAAACAAATTTAAAAATGAAAAGGCATCTTTGCAATCTTAGCAAAAACTAATAATTAAAGTGACAAAAGAAACCCTAAATGCCTGATAATTACTGTGTAAAAGATGTTATACCCCATCAATAATCAGAAAAATAAAAAATATAACAAAAGTAAGATATCACCTTTTTTCCCATCATCTTAATTAAATTTAGATAACTGGGTAATACTGGGTTTGGGCAAGGATACGTGGAAATGATGTACTAGTCTCATTGTCTTTAAACTACTATGTTTAAGGTTAAGTCTACGTGTTTGGGCATATTTCTGAACTTCCCTGTTCTATTGATCTGTTTATTTATGTTCTAACACCTTGATGTGTTAATGACTATAATTTTAGGATGTATTTTAGTATCTGATAAGGCCAGGTCTCCATTAGTCATCTTTTTCAGAATCTCCACACACACACACACACAAAAATTAAAATCAACTGATTAAAATCAACTGTGTAATTCTTTTAAAAATCTTGTTAGGATTGTATTGGGATTATGGGAAATTTAGGGAGAATCAGCATTCATATGATACTGAGTCTTTCCATACAGGACCAGTTTGTGCCTCTTCGTTTATTCAAGCCCTCATGTTATCTCTCAGTAGCATTTCTTCATATAGATCTTTCAAATTTATTTTTAGTTTTATTTCTAATTATTTTACCATTTTTATTGCTATTGAGATATTTTCATTTTTATTTGTGATTGTTTAAATTAGTCAGCACATTTATTTTCACCTTAATTTTGTATTAAACTGTGATACCAAGTGAAATAATTTTCAGGTTGTTCTCTTTTCAATGCTAACTAAAATTTTAATTCCTTCCTTCATATTTGATGTTTAACTTCCTTTATATCTCATAAAGTATAAAATCAAAAGTCTAACTGCACTGGCTAGATTCTATTTCCAGAGAAAGTAAAATAATAGTAATGATGTTGAAGTTTTTTCTATTTTACTAACTTCTGCTTTTCTCTGTGATTTTCCTTTTTATTTTAATTGATTTTAATTTGATCTTTTTCCCATGTTTAAGGTAGACACTCTGATTGTTTATCTTATTTTGATTCTTTCCTAAATATAGCATTTTAAATGCTATAACTTTCCCTGTAAGTACTGTTTTTAATTGCATCCACAAATTTCAATTTTGTTTCATTATAATTCAGCTCAAAATATATTCTAATTTCCTCCATACAATGTTTTTTAGCCTGTGAATTATTTAGCAATGTATTGCTTAATTTGGGGATGGCCTAGATATCTTGCTATAATTTATCTGTATGCTTCAAACATCACAAATTCATTGAGACTTGTTTTATAGTCTAGTATATGGTCTGTCTTGGTGAACGTTCCGTGAGCATTCTACAGTTGTTTTGAGTGTAGTGTTTCTACAAATGTGAGTTAGGTCATGATATTTGATAATGATCTTCAGATCTTATATATCTGTTCTGATTTTTTGGCCTACTTGTTAAATGAATTATTAACAGATAGGTGAAAAAAATCCCCAACTATGATTATGAATTTGGCTGTTTGCTCATTAGTTCTGTCAATTTATAATTCACTTCTTTCGAGCCTCTGTTCTTAAGTGCTTCAATTTGTAACATGATTACTATGTCTATTTTAGAAATTAACCTATTTATCCTTATGGAATATGCTCCTTTATCTCTGGTAATACACTGTTTTGAAATCTATTTTGACAGATATTAACAAGGCACATCAACTTTCTTATGTTTAGGGTTTACATGGTACATAATTTTCCACTCTTTTATGTTTGATGTACATGTCTTTTTATTTGAAGTGTGTTTTTTATAAACAGTTTTTGTAATTGGTTCTTTTCATATGACAATTTCTGTCTTTTATGTGGAGTTTTTAGATAATTTAAATAATGTAATTAATGATATAGGTGGGTTTAAGTCTACCATATTGGTATTTATTTTCTGTTGTTTCCAATAATTATTCATTTCTTGGTTCCTCTTTTCCTGCCTTCTTTGAATCAATTTATTTTATTATTCCATTAATCTTCTCTTTGACTTTTCCTCTATAGCTATTTGTGCATATGTGTATTTTTATTCTAGAGATTACAATTTGAATCTCTAGCTTATTGCAATCTACTTCCAAAAAATATTACTATCCTATGAATAATGTTAGGACCTTACAGCAGTATTATTCTACTTTGAACTGCCTTGCCCTTTGTGATCATATATATTATTTCCCATAGAAGGATTCAGCTGAGTCTAACATTAAGACTGCTCTACTTTCTTTGTTACCCACTTATGCTTCTTTCCCTTCTTGCTGACAGATGGTGATCCCTAGACCACTCCTTAGTAAATGGCCTGCATACCAAATTCCATCTCAGAATATATTTCTCAGAGAATCCAAATCCAGCCTGCCACAGACAAAGAGAATCACCAATTCTCTTCATTCTTGAAAAATTCCCTTTGATGTGATTTCCACTCAAACTGCAGCCCATCTTTTAAAAGGCTTTGCAAGAAGAGGTGGTTTGCCACTATTTCTGGCCTCAGAAGAAATGGTGGTGGCCATCCTTTTTTCAATCTAGACCAGTGTACAGTCATACTTATTTACCTCTGTTCTGTCATAAATAATATTATCAATATGCTCTCCATTGCCAAGGCTAAGACTTAATATTCCATCATTTATACATGCGTTCACCAGTTTTGAGCACTACAATAAGTAGGTTCTGCACTCAGTGTTGAACATACAATCTTGACCACACATGGCCTCTGCCCTGAGATCCTTATAGTTCACGGGATGAAGAGATAGGTAAACAAGAACAGTGGAGTATACAGGCACTTTGTGAGAAGTGTGTATCGAGGATGATGCGATCAATTATACCACCTGGGACTCAGGAGAAGAGTTTAGAAAGGGTTTGGTTCTATAATGGAAATAATCCTTGAGCTAAATGATAGAAGTAGAAGGTAAGTTTGTATTTCTTGGGGAGACATAATGAGTAAATCATTTACAGAGAAGGAAAAAAATATGAGCTTCCCACCAGGAATGTTATAGAGAAGTGAAAATTCTGACATATTTTAGCACTAAAATAAATCTGTTATGATTAACATGACTAAACCCGTGTGTGTGTGTGTGCACGCGTGTGCGCACGTGCATGTGTGTGTGTGTAAATAGGTGTGGAAGATGTGACAAATGAAAGAATTCAGGCTGAGATGACGCTTATCTCTATCTTCTTATGTCCAATCAGTTACCAGGTTCTTTCAAGTCTGTTTTTCACTTTACTGTATCTGCAGCACATGACTCACAATTTTCTGTCTTCTACCATATTTTTGTAAACATGTCCACTGCTATGTATGTACCTTAAGGGTGAACATGGTAATTCATTCATTCTTTGGATCCCTCCATATCACAACATATTGTTCATATGAGGCAGTGTTTACTAAGTGGAATTAAAAGTGAATGTTGTCATGGTGTGGAAATAAAGCAAACACTCATAAATATCTTTAATACTTACTGGAAACATGATCTAGAATAGGGGTTAGCACACTATTGTCCACAAGCCAAATCTGACCCACTGCCTGTTTTTGTACATCCTGTGAGCTAAGAATAGTTTTTGCATTTTTGAATGGTTAAAAAGAACTTTAAAGATGAATAATATGAAAATTATATGAAATTCAAACTTCAGAGTTCATAAATATAATTTTGTTGAGATATAGTTATGCTTGTTCATTTACATATTGACTATAGCTATGTTCATGCTAATGGAAGTGTTAAGTAGTTGTTACATAGACTGTATAGACCATAAAACCTAAAGTATTTTTTTCTCTGCTTTCTTTATAGAAAATGTTTCCAAAAGCCTGCTATTGAGAGAAAGGACCATGAGTTTTCCATAAACTGGATTTGAATTTTAATCCTATCTGTAGCTCTACTAGCCATGTTATCTAAAGTGCTTAGCCATCTCTGAATTTTAAGATAATCATTTTTAGAATGAGAAAAATCATATCTCTGGTAAGAATTTATATGAGAATTGATAATAAAATATCAGGAATAGAGTAAATTTCAATCAATGCGTTTCTTCTTCTTTGATGCCTGGTGTTAGAGATTTTAATCTCTGAAATCCAATCAATTAAACATGTATTGCATTTTCTGTTAAAGATTCAGTCAGTGTTTGGATAGTTGAACCCAAACAAAGGAAGAGAGGAAATTATGGTTAACAGGCTTTGGGCTTTATTGTAGCAAGGGTTTCCAGGCAGTGGTCTGTAATTTATAACTGATGTGGAAGACCCTGGTATTTAAAATACTGTGAGTATGTGGTGGTTGCTTTTAGGATTGCTAACCAGTCCAGCCTGAACGGGACCATTCCAAATTGCAGACATTTTAGAGGAGCCATGAAAATAAACATGAACATATGATTTTGCATACGTTGACGGGCTCCCTATGAAACCAAACAAGAAGTACTTATTGAGTATCTGCTTCTCAAATTGCTTCATTTGTTGCCGATATTACTTAGATACAAAGGACTTTCTGGGAAGAATTATGCCTTCTGTTTCTTTCTCAATCCCCCAATGACACCAAGAGTTGGCAATAAGTATTTAACAAATCCTGTGAACTAGATTAATAGATACATGGTCTTTCAAGAATTTAGAAGAAACCCAGCAAAAGATGATAGGATGCCTTTCCTTATAGTCCAACATATGTTTTAATTTGTTTTCTTGCTCGTGCTATGTTCCTGTCTGTCACCAGTGTTTAATTCTGGTTTTGGCATATTATAGGTGCTTAATGAATGCTGATTGAAGGAAGGAACATAGTATAGATGGATAAACACTGGATTAGAATCAAGAGGCATAAATGTGAGCGTCAGATTTATTATTTTATTCTTGAGTGATGTAGAAAAAGTACTTTGAGTCTTTGATTCTTATTTTACTCACCTGTAAAACTGGAAAACACCTACCTTGCCAAACTCACAAGGCTATAGTAGGGATCAAATACACACAGTGCAAGAGAATGTACTTTGTAAACCATAAATGGCTATAAAATGTGCTTATTATGTAAATAATGAAAAAGACTCTACATTTTATTATATATAAGAAAAATTTTTACACTTTTTGTCTATTGGCTCAAGATTAGAAGAAAAGAAAAACTAAGAGTATTACGTCAGTAAATGTAGACTAAAATGATAGAAATTTTTTTGGGCAAGTAAGATATTAGTCAATGAAAGATTTTGGGAAGATATTTTCAAGACTAATGTTTTCCACTATCATTGTTTCTCACTTGTAGTAAACTTGTCTCTGCACTACTGCATACTAATCATATTTGTGCATCAAATCAAGATTAAAGTGTACTGAAAGGAAGAATAGTCAGAAATCCTATATTTCTCTGAAAGGTTTTTGTTTGTTTGTTTTTTTCTGTTTTTTTAAAGCTAACCACCTTATCTTTAAAAATCACTTTCTAAGTTATTTGGTGTTGTATTGATTTGTGAAGACTAAATTTTCTTAATACGTCTTATATAGTAACTGAACTTTCAATGATATTAATAATTTTTTCTAATACAAAGACTATTACTCCTGAATCAGTTTTAGTATCAACTGGGTATGCTATAGATTAAATGTAGTCCCCAAAAGTTAATGTCTTGGAAATTTGCTTGCACTGTGTCAAGAGACAGAGCCTTTCAAAGGCAAGTGGGTCATGAGGACCCTGCTGTCATGAATAGATTAATGCCATTATCGTGGGCGTGGTTTAGTTATCATAGGAGTGTCTTTTATATAAAAGTGAGCTCTCTCTCACATGCTCTCTTTTGCCCTTTTACCCTGGTACCATGTTTTGATGCAGCAAGACGGTCTTCACCAGATGTTGAGCAGATGCCAGCACCATGCTCTTGGACTTTCTAGTGTCTAGAACTATGAACCAAACAAACTTCTTTTCTTTATAAACTAAGCAGTCTGTGGTATTCTATTATAGCATCAGAAGGCAGACTAAAACAAGGTACATACCTGAAATGTCAGATGCAGCTAATTGACATGTATTAAAACAATTCCAGAGATTTCTGTTTTCAGCTATGATAGAGTAGCATGTAATACAACAAACTGTCCTGGCAAGAACAATCATAAAACATGAATTAAGTATACAAAAACATTTAAAAGCATTTGAGGGCAACCAAGTAGTCAGGACTTAAAAGTCTAATTTAAAAAAAAAAAAAAAAGAACACATTGAAGGGAACCTTATATTCTGTGTTACTTTAGCCTTTGAGGTATTCTTCAAATCCTAAGCAATGCAAAATAAGAGTATAAAAGGCCAAGTAGAAATTGGCAATAGAGGCTAAAAAACTAAGGAGAGTTTTTAGCAGACACACTGCTGATGAAATAGAAATAGAAATTGTACTTCAAAGACTGTCAATGTGGAGGTCCTAATCCAAGCTTTTAGTTGAGACTCCTGAAGAGCCAGGCCTTAGAAGAAAGAAAAAAAATGCATAAAGGCTCACAAATAAAGCATAAACTTGAGTTATCTTAATTATTCATTGAATTAAAGTGATCTTTCCCAAATCTTACCAAGCGTCCAAAAAAAATCTTGAAAGGAAGATATTATTAGTCAGAGCCTCTACAATTTATTGTGTCTGATATTCACTTAAAACATTATTAGTATAATAGTAGAAAAGCCCAAATAAATACGATATTTTAAAGTCAACCTAAACAGACCTCTCCATCAAGATATTGGTGTTATCAGATGCAGACTTAAAAATGATTGTGATCAATATGTTTTTAAGATAAGAAGATGAAGAATTTCACAAAGAATACATAGGAAAAACTGAATAGGTATTCTAGAGTTAAAATACAATAGCAAAACTAAGGATTTAATAAATAGTTTAAGTGCTGATTATATTGAGCAAAATTTGGGATTATTGAAACAGAAGATAGCTCAGTGTATAATAATCAGACTACAGCATGAAAAGGAAGGGAATAACAAACAGAGGAATAGAAAAGTTAAAAAGATACACAGCAAAAAGGTGTAATGTATGTATATTTGGCAACTAAGAAAAAAAGTAAATGAGCAGAAGGAATACCCGAAACATTTTTTTTTTCTTTTTTTTTTGAAACTAAGACACTAAGCCACAGATTGGAGAAGCTTGACAAACAAGACATATGCAAAGACAGGTAGGTCTGGGAACATCATGGAAAGACTGTTGAAGACAAAAGACAGAGAGAATATATTAAAAGCACCAGGTAATAAAAGACATTGCCTTCAAATATATGTCAGATGTACAGCTAACTCTCCAAAATATGAGAGTGAAAAGATAACGGGATAACATCTTCCAAAGGATAAAAGAAAACATCTGGCTACCTAGAATTTTGTACCAAAGATATCCTTTGAAAATGAATGCCAAATAAAAATATTTTAGCCACACAAAAACTGAAAGAACTCATTGTCAGCAAGCCCACATTAAAAGAAATAATAAAAGTGAATTTCCTCAAGCTAAACAAAAATAATGGAAGCACAGAAATGTAGAAAGGATTGAAGAGAACTGGAGAGGGTAAATATTAGGGAATTTAAATTCATTTTACTTTAAAAATGCAGAAAGCAATAAATAGAGGAAAGCATTCTAAGGTATTATAAAATTGTGAGAGTACTAATTTATACCAGTCTCGTTATTAACAAGTTAGCATGTGTGTTGCAACCTCAAGACTAATCACTGAGAAAATAAAAGTATAGCTCTCTGTGATGGTAAATTTTAAATGTCAACTTGGCAGGATTGAGGGATGCCTCGACGGCTGGTAAAGTGTTATTTCTGGGTGTGCTTGTATGGTGTTTCTGGAAGAGACTGTCACGTGAGTCAGTGGACTGAGAGAGGAAGATCCACCCTCAGTGTGGATGAGTGCCATCTAATCAACTGGGAGCCCAGACGGAACAAACAGGTGAAAGAAGGGGAGAATTTTCTTTCTTCCTCTTCCAGAGCAGGAAACTCTCTTTTGCCCTTGGACATCAGAACTCTGGGTTCTTAAGCCTTTGGACTCTGGGACTTGTACCAGCAGCTTGGGGCTCCTGAGCCTTTGGCCTCAGATAGAATTATGCCATTGGCTTCCTTGGTTCTGAGGCTTTTGGACTTGGACTGAGTCATGCTACCAGCGTCCCAGGTCTCCCGCTTGCCAAGGGCCTATCATGAGACTTAATTGTGTGAACCAATTGCCCTCCATAATTGTGTGAGCCATTCTCCTGATGAATACCCTCTTATTATCTATCTATATGTAGATACATCATATTATTTCTCTCTGGAGAACCCTGACTAATACACTAGCAAACTAATAGAATGAGAAATCACATAATCAAACTATGTATTTTTAAAAAAAGCAAGAAAGAGACAAATAAAGAGCATATAGAACAAATGAATAAGAAACCGTAAGTTGGTAAGTTTAAAACTAAACATTATTACATTAAATGTAATTGTATTAAGTTCTCCAACTAGAAAACAGAGAATTTTAGATTGCATATATATATAAAATAATATGTTGATAACAAACTAAGCATATTAAATATGATTATAAAGAAAAGTTAAAAGTAATAGGATAAAAGAAGACATAATACACAAATATAAAATGTTATTCAGTATCGGTATGGCTACAATAAAACCAGACAAAGGTTATGATAAAGCAAGAAGTATTGCTAGATGGCTTTTAAAGTTAGTTTTAAAAGAGATAATTCACCTAAAAGATACAAAAATCTAAAATTATATACTGACAGTTTCCAGTTTACACAGTTCCCACATGGATGAATATCAGTTATGACAATTTAGCTAACTAAAACCAGTCTCCCAAGAACATGATTCATATTTCAGTTTGCACAATATATTAATTTTAACTGTATAAAGTACCAACTTCACTTCAATTCAAAAATCACCATGTGAATAACAAATGTGAATAACGATGGGTGACCAATCACATCATTTCATTCAAAGTCTGTCACTGACTGGTCACTGGGTATCTGTTATTTCATTCACACAGAAACTAAAAAGTGTATACTTATGTTACCATTTTGTCTCCTAGTGATAAACTTAAATGACACTTTACAAAAATGGATAATCAAAAGAGGCAATTGGCTAAAAAGGATGAACATGCAGCAAATAAATGAAAAATGATAATGTTGGGAAGTGAAATTTGAATCAAAGATAAATGGAGTTATAAAAGAAATAGCTGACTCTGGGAATGTTGACTCTCTACTGCCATTCAAGAGACTCTGGGAACACAGCCAGAGGAAGTCAGTTAAAGTGAAATTATCGATATAAATGAAAAAATAAGTTGTGACAAAAAGGAAGAAGCTGTCCCAGAAGTGATGTCAAGAAAAAAGCGTATGTTAAAGGAACTCTCAGAGATATTTCATAACATTGAAAGTGCAAAGGCTAAAACGCTGGAAGTGGATTCAAACTTCACAAGAAACATGACAATTCATCAACACACAGAACTGCTTGCTTTGTAATGTAAGTCATATAAAGAGGAAAAGGCAAACAATGTTTAAACTAGTCTTCGTAAGTTTCGTTTTTTTTTCACAAAAAAGGAAAAACTTTATTTCTTTGTGTTTCTGTTTCAAATTCTAGTGAACTAAATATCAGTTTCACTAGTTTTTTTTCCATTTTTCTACATACTTATAACTAAAAATAAGAGAGCATTTAATGTTACAAAAAAACCTTTTAGATATCATGAAATAATTGTAATTTTTCCCATTGATTATTAAGGTTGCATTGCATAGTTGCAACTTGTATAGTCATTTTGTGGTTTCACACTACCAGACAAAGTAAAGAAAGACTGCCTTCACATTTAATAATATAGCCTCTAAATGTCTCAAAAATGACAAAACTAAAAGAGAAATAAACAAGTCCAAGATTTTGTTGGAGGAGTATAATACATATCTCTCAGTACCTGATGGAAACAGTACACAAAATACTGGGAAAAATCAATATATACAAAATATATATAATATAGGAAATTTCAACAACACGATGGACAAATAGGGCATTTTAAATATATGGAATGTTTTATCCAACATCTGCTGACCACACATTCCTCTCAAAGCACATGTAATACTTACCAATATTGACCATAGACTGATCCGTAATTCAAGGCTCAACAAATTTCAAAGAATTGAAACATAGAATATATTTTTGACCACAGAAGAATCTAGCTATAAGTTTTTTTTAAAAAAAGTCATCCCAAATCCACATATGTTTTCAAGTGAAACAGCACACTTATAAATAACTCAGGAGTAAAAAAAGAAATAACAATGAAAACAAGAAAATTGGTTTGAATTGAATGGTAACAGAAATAAGATGTGAAAACTTATGAAATGTAGCTAAAGTCATGTTTAAAAGGAAATGTATGGCCTTAATGTATAAAATTTAAAAACAGGACAAAAATCAATTACCTATGCATCACCTCAAATTACTAGAAAAAGAACAAGTTAATGCAAACATAAAGGAAATAATGAAAAATAAGATCATATATACCTTCGGTTGGTCATATAAAAAGATTAATAAAAGGTTAATGAAAATGATAACCCTCTAGCAGTAAAAACAAAAGAGACAAGCCACAAACTAACAATAACATGAGTGAAAAAGTATACCAGATTCTGTAGAAACATAACAAAGAAAATAGCAGAATATTATGAAAAACTTAATTTGCTATTTTAGATTTTTTTAATGGACAAATTATTTGAAAAACCCAACTTATTAAAGTTGACTTAAGATAGTAGAAAACATAAATTTCTCCACTTTTGTTTTAAAATTTTAATCCATAATTGTATTTTTTTCCCCAAAGAAAACTCCAGGCTCAGATAGTTTCACTGATGAATCCTCAAAAAATTAACACCAACCTTACTCAGTTCAATATTCCACAGAACTGAGAACTGGAGAAAAAAAAAGAAACTTATTTAAGAAACTTATTTATTTAGTTTTGATCATAAAACCTGACAAGATAGTAAAATAAAGAAAATTAGGGCCAAACTCTAATGAATGTAGATGAAAAACCAACAACATATTCTCAAACAGAATTCAAAACTATGTGATTGGTTGTTGGTTTTCCAAATATCTTAGGTTGGTTTAACACTACATTTTTTTTTAATGTGAGTTAATATAGTAACAGAACAAAGAGACAAAAAATATCATCTCAATGGATGCAGGAAAAGCATTTGATAAAATTCAACTCCACTTTCTCAGAAAACTGATGCAGGGCAGGCAAGGCCCCAAACTGGGACTTAGCCAAGGAGAGGTTTTGGCTTTGCCCAGGAAAGAACTTAAAGGTGAGCCAGTGGTGTTAGACAGCAGTTTTTATGAAGAGGCAGCAGAGGCATCACTCCTCTCAGAGCAGGGCTACCCGATAAACAGTGTTCTTAGAGTAGCAGCCTAGGAGCTTTTGGCAGTCATATTTATACGCACTTTTAATTATATGCTAATTCAGAACTTTCTGGAAAAGGGGCAAGGAGTTTTCAGAACTATATAGGGTAACTTTTGGGTCATTGCCATAGCATGCTGCCATGGCATTTATAAACTGCCATGGTGCTGCTGGAAGTGTCTTTATGCTAATGAGCAGTGAGGGCAACTAGAGGTCACTTTTATTGCCATCTGCTGGTTTTGGCTGGCTTCTTCACTGTAGCCTGTTTCAACCAGATCCTGCTGTGATTAGCAGGGTCCTGACCAATGCTTATAAAACAAGTCCTGCTGATCTTCTACCTTACCCGCCCCCCTCAGATATTAGATACTCCTCCTTAATCCTAAGGGGACTGCAGAAGAGTGGAGGTTTATCTTCTCTGAGTGCTTTCTGCTAATTTTACTTTGCTTTCTGCCTAGCAAGGGGGCAATAAAAATCTTTGGATAGCTGGCCTAAGGGGCCTAAAGGGAGGGTGTTTTTATTTTTCCAGTCGGAAGATGGGATGGGTTGGAAGCCTTTTTCCACTATCATTTTTACATGGAATTGTTACAATCTAGAAGATACAAACTTTCTTAAGAGCTTAAATTAAGGCTGAGTGCAGTGGCTCATGCCTGTTTTCCCAGCACTTTGGGAGGCCGAGGCAGGTGGATCACCTGAGGTCAGGAGTTTGAGACCAGCCTGACTAACATGGTGAAACCCCATCTCTACTAAAAATACAAAAATTAGCCGGGTGTAATGGCAGGCACCTGTAATTCCAGCTACTCGGGAGGCTGGGGCAGGAGAATTGCTTGAACCCGAGAGGCAGAGGTTGCAGTGAGCCAAGATCCCGCTATTGCACTCCAGTCTGGGCGACAGAGCCAGAGCGAGATTCCATCTCAAAAAAACAAAAAAAGAAGAAAGAGGCTAAATTAGCAAAGGATAAAAACTAGTAATAACAAGAAAGCTATCATTAGCTTTTATAATAAAAGTCCTAGGAGAGGTAAGAACCAGGTAAGACTTGGGAGAACATTTTTGATAGTCAACCAAATACAGTTGGGGCCAGTGTCCTCATTGTATTTATGTTATCAGGTAGTTTGTTCATAGATTTTTTTGAAGGTTAACCTCAATCTGTTTAAAGTTATTAATATTAATTAATTAACATATTAATATTAATATATGTATAGATTTTATTAATAACTGCATAGACTTGCCTTGTTTAGCTACTAAATAATCCAGCACTAGTTTGTTATCAAGAATTATATTTGCCCAAGAGTCTAGGAATTTTTGAATTCCCTTTAATGCCTAATCTGTGTTGGTGGCTAATGACTGTAGGGTTTCAGTCAAGCATTTCAGGGCTAACTCATGGTAGGCAAAGCCACCCCAGGGGTCCATTAGTCTTATTGCTGCCCCAGTTCCTGCCAGAATCAACCCTATTGCTCATTTATTTCTGGTATTCCTGGGTCTTAAGGGGTTATAGACAGTGATCCCCACAGGGGTAAGGGTGGCTAACGTATATTTATCCATTTCACCTTTTTGATATACAAGGGAAAGCTATGCCTAAAAGAACATGTGGCTCCCCAGCAAGTCGGGAATGGTTATGAGATATGACTATTTCCCACTCATGAGCTTAAACAAAAATGAGCCCAGTTGGGGCACAGAGGTCCCATAAGGTGTGATGTCTATACTTTGCAGCCAAGTTGGGTCTGTAGAGATATTTCTCCTCTGCTCCAGTGGGGGTGGTCAAACTATCCTTGCTCTTTAGAAGGGGTCTGTGCTTCCACCTTCCCCAATTAGGCAGTTGCTTTTCCCCTGTGTGTTTTGATCCAGGAGAAGACCTACAAACAGATTTTTTTGCACACAAGTGGAATCCCATTTACCTTGCTACAACCTTGGGAACTTGGCAACTTAGAGTTAGATTAGAGCACTGAAGGGAAACTTTTGTTTTTGTGTCATTAACACAACAGTAGGTACACAAGATAGAATTATTAGTGCACTAGAGGTAAAGAGAGCCAACTTTCCATGCCTGGGTAATAGTGGCAGGGGGTTTACATGGAATCCATTAAGTGGGGAAGAGTTTCACCTAACAAGTAGGGGACTGGGTACTTTGAGATTGCAGTGATTAGTCAGGAGGTCTGGGGAGATGGCCATGAGATTTTTCTGGATAGGCCAGAAGGTGGAATTTGCTATTCTGGAAATGTTGATGACAAATTTAGTAATCACAAAGATGATTCCCTGATGCTATAATTTTTGAAATATTTTATTATAGAGTTTTACTACCACCCACACTGGATTAGGTTAATTGAGAGAGCAAACAGGATTAATAGTGCTAACCTGGTGTCTAGTTGGGCCTTAGAAGAGTCTCTACACCCAACAAGGATACAAGAGGTGTTTTCTAGGAGAAGGTAGTTGGCCAAAGTGATAGAAAAGAAATATAATCAAGAAGAAGAGAAGAATTAATGCTCCTATTCCCATCCACAGTATCATGTTATTACTTTTAGCCGTGTGTTATTTTAAATAGGTAGCGGAGGTCTTTCAAAGGTCATGGCTTCTTCCCCAGATGTACGTTATGGTGCCTTTGACTCATAAAAAAACAGGTTTTATTCTGGAGAGGTGTACCCAAGTAGTTATGCTTTAAAGGTTTAATATGGTGAGGGTATTTAATAATACTTGATAGGGGCCCTTCCATTTTGGTTGTAACTGATCCTTAAGGTATCCTTTTTTTTTTTTTTTTTTTTCTCCCAGTAAGCCTAAGTCTCCCGATTGAAGAGAAAAAGTATACTTTTTAGTGTAGGAAAGGGCAATACTTTATTGTTATAATTTGGAATGGCCTCTGATCCTGGCTTAAACATTAAGGGTTGGGAGCATAGTGAGGTGTGTCTGACCCTTTATTTCTCATCAGGCTTGAATTAGATTTTTTAGTGTTTGGAGGGGATTCCCTTTGGCCAAAGCAGGGGATCTAATCAGTGTGTAGAGGGCCTATGGATTTTTTTTTTTTTCAGTTTATATTTTACCTTTTTGTCAAGGCACTCCAGAAATAGTATTAATAGTCAAGCTTTCCTCTTGTCTCAGCCTGATGCAGGGGTGGTGTGCTATCTGCCCCAGGTCCATTATGTCCTTTGTTGGGATCCCTATGGTCAAGGGACTTAGAGTTAAAAGACTTATAGCTAATTAATTGTTTTAGGTCAGATGGAAACGAAGGTCAGCAGACAGTAACTCTTAAACCTCTTTTAAGTAATACAAGAGTCAAAACTAAAAGTCAAAAAATAAGGTTATAAAACTAATTTGTGTGTGTTGAGTTACTATAATCTTGGCTTATAGTAATTAGTTATACAAAACACAAGCATTTTGTTAGGCATCTATGTGCCTGTCTTTGATTTGGAGGGTCTCAATTAATTTTATCTCTCGAAATCTGGTCCTTATAATCTCACACGCCCACTTCTTCCATAATTGTTTTTGGGCCTGGCGGGATTGAACAGTTTTACATTTTAGAGGCAAAATAAAACATAAAGAATTAGCAATGCTTTAAACAAAAAGGTCATAAGCCCAGCCTAGTTTTGAAAATGACAGGAAAGGAATTTCACAGGTAGCTAAACATTTAAATTATTTGGTATCAAGGACTATAATAAGTTGTATTAATTTAGGTAAAGGCAATGTTATTAAGTGAATACAAGCTTGCCCCTGTGTCTCATGAAAGCAGTTTACTTTGATTACCCCTTTGCTCAGGTTTAAAGAAGAGGCTTTGGTTAACTTCAGTTTGATGTTAGATACTGGCAGGAGTTGGTGCCTTTTCTAGACTCCATCTCTACATAAAATTTAAAAATTAGCTGGGTGTAGTGGCAAGCAACTGTTGTCCTAGCTACTTGGGAGGCTGAGGTGGGAGGATCTCTTGAACCCAGGAGTTCAAGACTATAGTAAGCTATGATGGCACCACTGCATTCCAGCCTGGAAAACAGAGCGAGACCCCATCTCTCAAAAAAAAAAAAGAACTTCAGTTCGTCTAAAGATGTGTTTATGAGCAAGAAAAGTTAGCCATAGTGTTGGAAGATATGAAAGAGCATATTGCTGAAAAATAATTAACATGCATACAATTATGATGAAATTATATAAATTATGAAGAAAATTACAGACAACTCAATGGAAAATTGAACAAAAGACTTGACTATGCTCTTAAAAAATATGTACGAGTAGCTGATATACATATGAAAGGCTCCCAATCTCATTAGTTATCATGCAAATACAAACCGAAACCACAGGGCAATACCTTTACATATTCAATTAAACATTAAAATGGATACTTAAAATACCAAATGTTGATGAAAATGTGAAACATTTGAAACACTCAAAACATCTGGTGGGAGTATAAATTAGTACAACCACTGTGGAAAATTATTTGGGATTATTTACCAAAGCTGGCCTACTTGTGATTTGGCAATTCCAAATATACCCATCTGTTTATACACATTCACCACAAAAATGTACAGAAATGCTTATAGCAGAATGACTTATAATAGCATAATAGAGAAAAACCAGAAATAATTCAACTATTCATCAATATTAGAATGGTTAAATATATGGTGGCGTTTTCATACAGTGCAATAATTATACCACAATGAAAATGAACACTACTGCTAAGTGAAGCAGCATGAATGAATCCCACAAATAGAATAAGAAAGAATCAGTTGCAAAGAGTACAGTAAAGCATTTTCCTATAAATTTCAAAAACAGACAAAACTAATCTATGATGATAGAAATAGAAATAGATCCACCTCAGTAGTGTAATAACTAAGAAAGGACATGAGAGAGCCTTGTAGCGGGGCGGTGATGGGAATGTCCTATTTCTTGATCTGTGTTGTGATTAGAAAGGATGTTCACTTTGCAAAAATTCATTGAGCTGTGCATTTCTGATTTTTGCACTTTTCTGTGTGTATGTTACACTTCAATAAACTGATTACTCATGTATTAACAGAAAGAAGTCCACAATTCAGAGAGGTGAAAATAAACTCAATATTAACACTTTGAGATAACAAAAGAAAATTTTCTGACAGGTCATCCAAATGCCCATTTACACACACATCCACACACACATGCTTACACTCTTCACATGCACAAAAGAAACATTTGGGCCACTTACTTTGAGCCAAACCTCATCCTCTTTCTTCAGGCTACCTTCTGGCTGCTCACTCCTGTCATCCTGAGTTTCATTTGCACTGGCAACACAGGGAAACCAGCCAGTTAGGGGACGGTGGTTGGGTAAATCTGGATGGTATGATGTGCAAATCTGAAATACAATTTCAACCAACAATTTGAAGTATGGAGTGTGAAGATACAAGGACAATGAAACTCTCCAGCTCATAGCAAAGTTTTTCTCTCTTTCTGAATGCCTAATGATCACATTATTGGCAGAAAACTTTTCTCAACATTGAGGAATTTCTCAGTGCTCTTTAACATTAAGATGTAACTTACAAGGGTAGAAAACACAACAAGCCTCAGTTTATCATCAGCCCAGGGGTCTTGTCCACTGGGTGGTTACAAATAGTCCTGGCATATTTCAGGTAACTGCCCCAGGAACAGGCAGGGAAGTCTGCCTGGGGTGATGATGAAGCCGTTACCAGGCGGTATCCACTGCCCCAAAAGTGAGGCTACTGAGTTAGAGAACCACTGAGGATTCAGCTAAGTAAAGGAGCCAGAGAAATAAAACTCCAGGAAATTTCTCCCACTTCACTTAGGGAAGACAGACAGGCTAGACTAAAAGCCACTTCAGAGAGCGGTCATTACCTCAGAATCTCCCAACTTCCCTGGCTTCCTGTCATCGGATGCCAGGACTTGAAGGAGCAAGATGCCAGAATTTAGGCTGAGAGAATGTGGCAGAAATGGCTAGCTGCCGACCGGTATCTATTTCCCCTTACTCTTTTATTAATAAACTCCAATTTTGTTCAAGGCGACAGTGTATCTGGTTATAAACACTCACCTCCCTAGGGTTCCTTACAACTAAAGGTGATGAAGTGGCCTCGATCTGACCAGTAAGAGGCGGGTGGAAGTTTATCGTGTGGAACGTCCAGAAAAGCTATCATTTTCCCAATAAAAAGGGAAAGACTCAGCTGACATGCACCTATTTCCCTTTGGCCTGTCCCCTCCTTCCTTGAAATGCAGATTTCACACCTAGGAGAACTGTAGCCATGTTTTGAGCAGGAGGAAGAAGGCTGCACCCGAGGATGAAAGAGCTGGAATCTAGAAGACCCTGGGTCCTTGATGAAATCCTTGAACTGGAGCATCAACCTTAGCTGGCTCCTCAATCTCTTCAAAGATGTCTTCTCAAGTATAAAATCATATTATTTCATTCTGGCCTAAACTATCTAGAGGCCTAAATCTCACTTCTGTGAAAGGACTGTATTGCCTATTCTAATAAATGGAAGAGTTTATTTTGCAATAGAAGCATCTAGAATGGGTCCCAAGAGTCGTGAGCCTTTAATCTTCTTTTCAGTCTTCAACGATATCTCATAGATGTCATTGGTATAGCATTTTAGATCTGTCAGAGGATCTCCTATCTATTTAGGTGGATATTCAGAAAAAAATTATATACCCAAGGATTTACTTCTAGCAAAAACTCTACAGTTTCTTCAATAATAAAACTTCTTTAAATCAATTTATACTTTGATCCTCAATACACACTTTAAAGCTTATTTGATCATTGTAGTAAGCCACTGAACGTGCGAAAGTTGTTACTATACCCATTTTCCATGTGAGAACATTGGGTCCCAGAGAGGTTAAGTGACTTGTCCAACATCATGTAATTATAATAGCAATGCTGGTAGATCCAGTAATGTTGCATAGGCCTTCTAACTCCTTTCTTCTTTTAATTATCCAAACACAGACCCCAAGTGTAAGCATAGGGGGAGTCACTTTACAATTTTCACAACCTCAACTCTATTCATCTGGCTTAACTTACCAGGGAATGAGGTTCTCCAGTTACCAAGGAAACAGGACACTTCTTCTTGTCTTCATGAGAGGAGTAAGCCTGGGTAGCCCACTGATCCAAGTATCCTTTGGGAGTGTAGATGCCACAGTCTACAATGCTGGTTTTTCTCTCAAAAGGTTCACATATGCCATCTCCCTCATACATGTAGCAAAGGCTTGGCTCTCCTGCCAAGAAATATTGTGTGACACAGAAGAGTGCTTTCATAAATGTCATGATAAAAATGAACATGGGAATGTCCACGACATTTCTTCTCCAGCCCACTAAAGAGAATTTTGCAATTGCCTGCCAGTCTAATGCCTACCCCAAACACACAGATACACATACATCCCACACATCCCTAAAGAAGAAGGATTTTTTTCTCATTGGGAGAAAGGTAGAAACCATCTACATTATAAAAGTACAGAAAGAGTTGAGATCAGGGAAGAAAGAACAGGAAGAAAAAAAGCAGCTGTAGGCTGGGTGTGGAAAGAAATTTTAAGTAATAGTTGAGTAAGATATTTAGGGGAAGCTAGAGATATAAGATACGTAAAAGAAGAAAGGAATATAAATAAATCCTAACATAAATTATATATTTGAATCTTTTTCACAGTTTTTGAAATATTAAAATATTAGGGGGGATTTTTCTCAATCACTTTTTGTTGCTTGTGTTTCTTCAACTGCGTGACTGCTATTAAACTGGAGAATATAGGCTCCAGGCATATGAGGGTTACATATGTATTAATTTTTTTTTAGTCTTAGAACAACCCTGTGAGGTGTGTATTTTGTTTCTTTTATGATAGGAAGCCTGAGTCTCAGTGATTTTATGTGACTTCGTAAAGGACCCTAGAATGGTAAGCAATAGAGCATTAATTTGAGTCAGGCTTAAATCCAAGAGCCAGAATGAAGGTTCAGCAGCTATTACTCCACACTGCCTCAAACTAAGACAGAGGGGCTGTCTTCAAAAGCAAACAGGTGAGAAATGAATATCTGAGAAAATATACTGGGGTTGTAAAGCCAGCTGGTATGCACTGGACAAGTTCCATTCTTGCTCATACGATAACTCCTAGTAAATGAATAGCACTGACTCTTTATAGATACATAGACACAGTGCCTTCAAATGTAGATAGCTGAGAAACACTTACAAAGCCATTTAAGTTCTGTTGCATTTTTTACCAAAATATGAGGCAATTAATATTAATGGAACAATTCGAATTTCTATTTTCTACTTAAAAAATAGGACATGAAAATAAGATTAAGATTCAAAATAACAACACCTAGCTATATATTCAGTGAAAGCATTAGTAAAATTTACTATTTCCTTTTTTTCATGTTCAGTGCTTCAGAGCAATATCACAGGACTGTTCCAGTAATTTGCCAGCTGTCCATCAATATATAGTTATTAATTATTCTCTTAATAATTTCCTCTAAGGCCCTTCTGTAGTAAATCTATCTCTACTTGCCAGATATAAGCCACTGTCCACAGGACTTGGTTGAAAATCTATTTTGGGCTTTCAACTCATGCGTTTCATCAAATCTACTCAAAGCACTCTCCAAAGCCAATGTATGTGCTTTCGGAATGACTTTCCCATGATGATTCTCTCTCTCTTTACATGTGTGTATAGTTTTGTTTTGTTTTTCTACTTATAATCCAGTAACTACTCTTCTTGCTTCTTGTCTCCATTTTTTTGAGCACGGACTTAAAATTTTTGTTTATGTTTCTTTCAAATTCATCTGAAAATAACTGAATACTTTAAAAATATATTTTACAATGGTTCCTTCAAACCTGAACTTTTGAGAAATAATGGAATATAACTATGTGCTTAGCATATGATGAACTTACGACTCACTGAAAAAATCTCTAATGTTGGAGTATATCATTTTAACCTTACTCTGTATAGTTAAAACAATTTAAATATAGTCTTACTGGGGTTGAAGGAAATAGTCAAACTTTATGAGATCAAATGTGATAGACACAATATAAGGTCTGCTTTTAAGTTAAATAAGACTCGAGCTGCACTGAGGAAAGTTTAGTGTTTGGAGAATATATATTGTATTTAATATGAGACCACTATGTGGCTACCAAAAAGAAATAATGCTAACAGAGGTTGTGTTAACAAATACTTGTGTACAGAAGAGGGAGGTAATCGGTTCAATGTATTCTGCATAGCCAGACCACATCTGGAGTATTGGATTCCCTTCTGGGCATTGACCACATGAAGCATGCCAGTTTGGGGTAAATAAGAAAGGGTCTGGAATCCTAATCACATGAGGGGATGTTTGGATTGGAAAGGAGAATAATGGAGAGGTATTTCAAATATCTGAATGGTAGTCAAATAAAACAGAAAAAAATATATATCCTCTGTAGTTTCATAGCAGGGAAAATGCACTTGATTAAGCATGAGGAAAGCTGAGTTCCAGGGCTGGCTCTGCAAAGATTTCATTGTATGCCCTTGGATGAGTCACTAAAATGTTCTGAGCCTCAGTTTCCAAACTGGAAAAAAAGGAAAAAATTTTACAACAGATAAGGCCATTTGTAAACAGAATGGTCTGTTTCAAGGTGCATTCTTCACTGCTAGAGTTAGGTAAGCAGAAGCTAGAAACTCATTTCTCATGCTTTGGTAGGAGGCATTTATGTAAGACAGAAGCTGTGCTCTAAGTCACTGATAAACTCGTACTCAAGAAAGGATCAGGGACTCGATCAGACTCATGGTACACAACATGCACAGAATACATGGTACCACTGAACACATAGTACACAATGGACCTTTTTCAAATGGATGGAAGGATGAATGTATGGAGAGAGGACCACCAACATTCTATGATTCAGGTCTGGCTCTGGAGAGCAGGGACATTTGTATATTCTGTATAGTACTTAACACCTTAATAAATTATACATAATTGTAATCACATTCTACTTTATCTTAAGATTTCAAGACTTTAAAATAGTTTGAAATGCACTGCTATTTAAAAAAACTTCGATGTGTGGTTATGCTCCACCAAATAATTGCAATCTATGTAGATGACAATGGAAAATAATATGCATCTAAGAAACTTGTTGATGATAGCTTTAATCAGAATTGGAAAAGTGTTGTAGACTGCTTCCCCAGAGTGGCAAGAGTCTAGAGTAAAAAGAACCCCAGAGTGGCAAGAGTCTAGAGTAAAAAGCACCTTATACTCTAGAGTCAAAGTTAAAATTTTACCAGTGATTCTACAAGGCTAGAATGTGTTAGGATCCTCTGTTATTCCTCATGATTGAATCTATGACACACAGTCACCAAAATATGTCTTGCATTTGCTTTGGCTTAGAATGTTTCCTTACCCTAATTTGTATGTAGAGTCCGTATGATTGTGCTACTTACCTGACATACTGGCGTTACCCTGAAGGACCCAAGAGAAATCCTTGGTAACATTAAGCTAGGGAGCAGAATCACCTAGTGGTTTACCATGCAGATTCTAGAGCTGTACTTCCTTAGTTCAAATGCTGACTTTACCATTTATAGCTGCATAAATGAAATCAAGTTATTTAAGCTCTGTGCCTCACTTTGGTTTCCCCACAATTATTCTAAGGATTGAATGAGATAATCCCTGTGAAACAATTCATGTCTGGCATACAAGGGACACATCAAAGGTTATTATTATCACTAAGCTAGATGTTACAAGGTATCAAGAACTCACAAAATAATACACTTCTAAAAGTAGGACACAATCTTAGACTGGAACTCCTGAACTTACCTACACAGTTGAAACCTTCCTCCAGCTCACAGGCCTTGGAGCAGCCATCTCCATTCACAAGGTCTCCATCATCACACTCTTCTCCCAGGCTCCTAGAGGGTAAAATATACACGCATATATAACACACAAAAAAAATTTTTCTTGTTTAGCTACCATTGTTTAAAATTCTTACAATTTCTCAGTATATATTAAAAAGTGCAAGTTGGAAAAAAGTAGGAACTAGAAGAATGCTTTTACAGAAAATAGAAACAAACATACGGATATATAAAGTAGATACAATTTATACAATGATTGTTGATTGGCATATCCAGTGGGTTGTGGGAATTCCTGGAAGTCAGGTAGCTCATGGCGCAGAAACATCTAGGAGATCCGTGAGGGTCTTGACGGCATTTCGGGAGAGAGTCTTAAGCTTAGAAAAGCCCTGCTAGCCCTATAATGAATAAAGGCTTAAAATAGCTGACAATGGTGAGAAGAAAGCCTGCCTGTCTCTGTGGTTTCATTTATTCATTTTTATCTGGTATTTCTTTATGCTTTCATTGTTTTGTTACATAAAGGTGCCGTTGTTACAAAAATTAGGATTTTGTAAAATTCAATCTCCTGTTCATATACCCAGAGACTTAAGTAGCCCTATGGGGCCATCTCTCCGTCTAGGGCATCTCTAGGGCTCAGGTCCCTGTCTTTACTCCCTACTACCACCTGGTGACAGCTAACATATATTGCAGGGAAGAAACAAATGCTAAGAGAAGAACAACGTTTTTGTTTCCAATCTCAAATGCTAATACAACAGATGAAAAAATTTGAATTGAGGTGGGTGAGTTAGTTTATAGTGAAAGGGACATGAAGCAACTTATGGAAACAAAATAGATAAGTTTGGGTTGATGCTCCTATGAAAGAACCAACATTTGGCTATTGCAAAATGAATGAGGATTACCACTTTTTTTCTCCTTGACTTTGTTTATGCTCAAAATGGACATATATTTTAACTCAATAGATAAAGGATTTGGAATGTTAAAGTGCTTTCAGACCCAGAACATCACAAATAGCTCTAATCTATTGTTTAAAGTATTCCTCACTAGGATGAATGAAAGATTAAATAATTAGAAATGAGAATGGTTTAAAATGAATTAAATGTATGCTATGAATACAGTGATATAGTAATAATATTTTACTTGGCAAGCTGGAAGTAGAGAAGGCTAAAAGAGATATAAAAACAACATAATTGAAGAAATTAAGGAAACTTCAAATCATTTTTCTATATAAATGCAATGCAGTTCAATGAAAAGAGACTACACTGGGGACCTCATTAAATGTGTGCTATATCCAACAAGTCTCCAAATACTTTATGCCTTAATGTGCTTATTTATGGAGAGAGGATTAACCTTCATCTGTGTTTTGCTACAAGGGGTCCAGGAATAATCTTGGAGGTCGCCAACTTTATATTTTCATTTTGAAGATAATCTAAACAATCACTATAAGCATGCTGTGTATCATCTTGTGCTATGCGACCCAACAGAAATGTAATGAAAGCCACATTTTTAATTTTTCTAGTAGTCATTTAAAAAGTAAAAAGAAACTGGTAAAATTGGTTTTAATAATATATTTTACCGGACCCAAGATATTCAAAATATTATTTCAATCTGCAATCAGTATAAAATGAGGCATGTTACACTCTTTTTACATACTAAGTCTTTGAAATCTAGTGTGTATTTTTCACTTACAACACATGTGAATTTAACTATTTGATCGGTATTTAGATTTTATAATACTTATAGTTGAAACATAAGATTTACCTGCCTAAGTTGTTCCAAATATACTTGAAGATTTTCCAATAACCTAACTCAGTTTTGTTTTAAACTAAATGTAATTTACTTAAAATTAAATAAAATTCAGTATTCAGATTTTTAGGTGCATTTGGTATATTTTAAAGGCAAAAAGAGCCACCTATGGTTGACTGAACAGCACAGATTGAAATGAGTAACTTCTGTATGAATACTGTTTATAATTTCAGGGCCCTGCATTGTGCTTGTTTTGATGGTCCTATTGACAAGTGATATCCAAGTGATCATTAATGATTGGTATGGCTCCTTGTTTAATGTGTAATGTGGTGCCTTTGGTTAAGCCAGATTTGGAGTTACATACCTTCCCATTGGATGGAAGTGCGAGTTACACAGAGAAGAAAACACAGGCAGAAGTTTCAAGGAACATTTTGATAAGAAAACTTGTGAGACCCAGTAGCCAAGCAGTGCTGCCTTAGATGAAGCTGCTTTAAGGCACGTGAGAGAATGTGCAAAACCAGGGTAGGAAAAGAGCTCTCCAACCCTTTCAGCCCCACATGCTTCAGGCAGAAATGGCATCCTGGGGCTGCAGGGTGGCCACCATTCAACAGCTGCCTTGGAAGACACTAGGGCAGAGGGCAGAGTGTTTTGTTCAAGGAGGGTCCTGCCAGTGTAGTAGTGGTTACCCAGCCGCTCAACACATTAACTGGTGGGCTGCAGGTTTAAAATGAAGCAACCAAAACAGAGAAAACAACAACAGTATCAAGTGGACCTATCCTCTGCAATGTGAAGCATCCCAGGGAGAAATCTGATTTGAAATGAAGGAGGGAAGGTTGCAAGCTGAGGCTGAGTTAGGTGGCAAGGGACAGCACATGAGCAAGGTTGAGGTGACTTCAATGGCTTCTACATATTATCGAGGGCTGGGAACATTTTAGTGTTTATACTTCTATGACAAGGAATAGACTTACTATAGTTTCAGGATCTCAGACGATTGAGGAGATAAAAAAAGTTTAGCGACTGCTAAATGATGGGATGGAATCCCAAGAAAGGCTACAGAATTGATTCCCAATAGGGCTTCAAGATACGATATATTTTCGGCTACAGAATTGATTCCCAATAGGGCTTCAAGATACAATATATTTTCACCTGCTCTGGGAAAATACAAATAACCCATCTTATTAGGATGCAAAATCTAAGACAAATCACAGTGTCTGGCTTCCAGCTTCCTAATCCCAGCAGCTTTATATAAGTAATAAATAAGGCTAGATGAGCATTAAAATTAGGTTGATGTAGGGTGATCAACTGTCCAGGATTTCCTGGGACTTGGTATTTCTAGTGCTAAAACCAGAAAAGTCCCAGGCAAACCAGAATGAATTAATTAGTCCTCTATGTTAATGTCACAAAAGGGCAACAAGAAAAGTCACATGGTATGTTAAGAAACAGAAAGAGTGATTCCATTTCTACCTTGGTGATGCTTACAGAATAGCTGGAAATTATATTGTTATCAGTTCTACTAAGGCTTACATGAGAAACTGAAGATCCAAAGGCTATACTGAATTTCCTCAGATCACACAACTAGTTAGTAGAATAGGCCATTTGTTCAAAAGAGATCCTCTTTCGGCATCATTTGATGAGTAAACTTCTTCCGCATAAATTCCTTCCCTGAATCACTGTCTAGCAGTTGCTTGCTGAGGCCATAAAAGGGGCTCCCAGATAATCAGTCTCAATACCTCAATACTCTGGGGTTAGCTATAAAAGTTGGTTCCTCCATAACTATTTAGAGATGCCAGATCTCAAGACCTGACAAAATCAAGTCCCAGATTTTAGAATTTCAACACTAGAATCAAATGGTGCCTTGCTCCCTACATTTCCAAAACAAGTCAAACTCCTGAAACTTCTGTTCAGAGCAGTGTCCCTGCTCAGATACACACACACACACACACACACACACACACACACACACACACACACACTACTCACTCTGACACCTTCCCATCTCCGCAATAAGGAGCTCCGTGAATGTGGTTCAGAGGAGGCGAAGCTTCTCCCAGTTCTCCTCCAGCTTCAGCTAGAACTTGGTACCGATACATCTGCCCAGGTGTGACCTCCCTATGGAAACCAAAGGGTCTGTGACCACTACAGCCACAAAGTGAGGCATGCCCTGGGGCCTTCATTGATGGTTTGCAGAAATTGAAGGGAAATATTATGGGAAACATAAAAGTTAAACATATGCTGCATTGTCTAAAACAAAGATCAGGGCACAGTCTTACCAGAAGGTTTGAAACCATATTTATTTCTGTATCCCCTGTGCGTTGTACAGAGTAAATGCGCAGTAAATGCTTGCTGTGTTAACACTGAACTTAACAGTCCTAGTCAATCTAGGAAGATGGTATTTCAAGTGCATTTTTACCATGCTAAAGCAAAACAAAACTATTTAAAAGCCAGTCTTCTGTATCATCAAAGTAATCAAAGAAACTGGAGATTAAAACTTCAGTGTTTGGGCTCAGGAAGGCCACCTTCTTGGGTCTGCGATCACAGCTTTCTCTCAAGAGAATTCTTGTCTTGAGGAGACTGAATCCTTAGGAGTAAGATAAACTGTCTCAGGAGGTAGGAACACCTTTGGTCACAATTTGGGGGATTCAAGAAGTTCCACAATTAGAAATGCATTAAACGACTCCTCACCTCCAAACCTATTAAAGTATGTAGGTATCGGGAATGGAGTCATATCAGTTGACCCTGGAGATGGAAGGAGCTTGTCAGACTCTCTCTAGAGCCTGGGTGCACTGATCGTGTGGTGAGGGTGAAAGGCAGGACACTGAGAAAAGGAAAAGGGCTCAAGTAGGGGAGCTTCTGATCCAAAAGACAAATTCTGTCTTCATCTTAATTTTGCCCAGTGCCTACCCTAATTGGAAAACTACCACCAAAGTCAAGCTAGGATGGGAGTTACTTAGTGAAACAGGATCTCAAAGGGTTGCTGGGACTACCGTGAGTGGCTGCCATCAGTATTCTGCCATGGTTCTCTCCTCTTTAACAGACTTTTCAGCTCACCCACAAAGCCTCCACTCCCTCAGCTGATGCAGCAACCAGCAACCAGGAAATGTCTCAGGGTTTCAAAAACATCTTTAAAAACCTCTGTGCTGGCTTTTAAATATTTAAATAGAAAAGAAACCTAGATATTAAAGTCTTTTAAATTTCCAAATTAGTTACCCCTACATTCCCCAGGGAAGCAAATCTCTCATGAGAATGCCAGATAGTTCTAAAGCAAAACCAATTTTACATCCTAATCAATGCTGACAGTTTCCCTTTACAAGGCGGTTTCCGTCAGACTGCTTGTCCAGCCATGCATAAAAGCTTCACACTTTTCTGTGGCTGGGGAAAGGACTGGATGGAAACATCAGCATGTGTTTACTTTTCTTGAGGAAAAACTCAGCGGCAGGTAGCCCAAGCCCTCCAGGATCTGAGTTTGTAAAAGGCAGTGTTACTGAAGCAAGAGGATCAAAATGAGATCCAGTTGAAATATTGGATTTTAATTCCAATTTTGCTATTTACTAGCTATTGAACCAAATCAAAGTTAAGCCTTAGATTTTTCATCTATAAAATGAGATATTATTGACCTTAAACATGTATGTGTCTTTGTGTGTGTGTGAGTGTGTGTGTGTAGCAAACTAGATAACAAACGTCATCTTAACTGCCTTATTTAAGAAGTTCAAAATGACATTTCTTTTTTCCTTTTAAAGCTACCTTTGCATTTGCATTAGCTTTTTGGTCATTTCACTATCTTCTAATTCTAATTGACAGGCAAATATGGGAAGAAAAATGTAATGAAGCTCAAGGTGGACATTTTTCTCTATTTTTTTTTGTAGCTATGGTAGACTGCCAAATGACTACTCTGTCCCCGATGTACCCCTCTATGATGTGACTTTGCTGCCTCTCTTATCAAAAGGGAGGGTTTATTTTGCCACCCATTGAGTTTAAAATTGCTGTGTGACTTGCTTTGGCTAGTAAAACATTATAATGAATAACATAAAGCAAATATTTGAAAAGTGTAAGCATTGGGGGGCTTGCCCTCTCTGCTGCTGGAAATCCTTCCACTATCATGAAAAGCCCAGGCCAAGTCTTGAGAGACCATGAGGAAAGAGGCCCTCAGCTCTCCAGCCATGCCAGCTGTCTCAGCTGTGCGGGAGGTCATCCTGGGTCATCTACCACCAGCCAAGTCAGTCTAGATGAGAACACCCAACCCACTTATGAGAAATAATGTTTGTTGTTTTAACCCTCTACATTTTGTGATGATTTCTAATGCAGCAAAAACTAACTGACAGCATCTCTGATAAAACTTTGTTTTGCCCTAGTTCTGCCCTCAGGGCAGGCTCCAAAGAAGGTTATGAGGTTGAGAGAATTTGCCTTTGGAGGTACCAGCCTCCTGCTCCAGACATTGAGTTCTTTGTAGGTAAGGACCTCATCTTAGTCTGTGCCCCCAGCACTGAACATGCAGTGCCAGGAACATAGTAGAACTCACTAAAGGTAGGAAGAAAAGACAGAACTAAGAGAAAGAGGAGAGCTGGAAGAGAAAGATAAAAGAGAGTTGGTTGATGGGGGGTAAGGGGAAGAAATGAGAGAAGGGGAAAGAATGAAACGCATATCATGAATGAGTCGTGGAACTGAGCACATCGTCTTGTCTGCCAGGCCCTTGGCCTCCTTGCATAGCAATAGAAGAATTGACTATACCTTATAAATGTTATGGGGTCTGTGGCAGATGATCAGACAGCTAAAGCAAAGAATTAGAAATTCAATTGTCACCAGACAGGAGTATGTGATTCTGATTAACTTATTTGTGGCAATTATGTTCAGTTCAACGGAAACATCTGTTTCACTAACCTGTTTTGTCCATAATCATGATGATGGCATCAGCGATCAGGCACCTGCTTGCCCCTTTCTGGGAAGTGTTTTTCTTTACCTCAGATATGCTACTTTACAGCAAAATCCCCTCTGAGAGTCTAAACATTCCTCCAATGAAGGGCATGACTGAATATTAAAAAGCGGGGGAAAAGTAACAAAACCCACCCCCAGAGCCCCAGGAAGCCCCATAGTCATGCTATCAAACTCACACATCCGTGAACTTCCTGTGAAGATGTGTCACCACCACGGGCAAACCACTGGCAAATGGGGGATCGCGGAGAACCTGGTACCTCACAGGCCTGCAGCCAGAGCACAAAGGACTGTGGGGCTGAGAAGTCAGGAGCGCTGCATCAATCTCTATCCTCTCATCGAAGGTGTAGACTTTCACCCCCAAGACCTTCCCATCCACATGCAGTTTGATAGTGAGTGGGATGTCACAGAAAGTGTCTAAGGGGCCCAGGTGCACAGACTCCTTGTTTTCCAGCAAGATCTCTGTGTCAAAGAGGACCTGCGAGGAGTCCAGGAAGAAGGAAGTGACCCACAGGGTGAGGGTGTCAGCTTGGACCGGGTATTGGAAGAGCAGCTCCAGGCTACAGCCTTCTGTGGGGCAGGGGACCGTCATGTTCATGTGGTACAGGTGGACCTCAGGGCTCCAGGCCTGTAAGCTCGGCTCGCAGGGCTGATCTACGTCAGGAGGCCCTGGTGGGAGATCAGCAGAAAGATACATCAGTAGCAGCCATTAAAAGTCAGAAAATGAGTAGCCCTTAGCAGCCGGAAAGAGGAACTACAGAGAGAACATTTAGAATTCCTGTAGAAGTTGGTCATCTTAGCAGGTTAGATCTTAAGTACTAGTAAGAACAAAGGTGTAAAAGTAAAAAGCATTACACTCTTTTTACCCCATTCCTGTACATGGTGCCCTTAGCAAGAGGAAACCCACCAGGAATTGGGAAGGGAGCAACCCACATCCTAGCTGGAAACATGAGGCTGCTGCAGAGAAGTCATGTCCTTAAAGAATCCTTGAGGAGAGAATTACATGTGATTAGTCCATTCTTAACTTATGATAAATTAATGCTTCTGAAGACCAATGATTTCACCCTGTCACTGCAATCTTTGTAGGGCTCTTCACAAGACTCCTTTCATTCCCTAAGATCCCACCCTGGCAATCCTTTCAACTCATGGTTAGATGAACTTTAAAACCATACATTGAAATTTCCCTTTCAGTTCAGGTATGTGTAAGCAGGTAGGTAACTGCAGGCAGGAAATAGAAACACATACTATGGAGTGGGAAAAAAATGAAGATTCAGTAGCCAAATAAAAATGTAATGATAAAAAATCAAATATCACAAATCTATGAAAGTCAGCTCCATGGAAATAATCTACACAAATGGTTTTCTTTTCTGTCGTGTGAGGGGAGTTGAAGAGAGAGTGTTGAAACGAGAACCAGCAGAGTCAGGCCTCCTGTGCCCTTAGCTGAGTGGCTGCGGCACATCTTTCTATGCCTCAGTTTCCTCTTTTAGAAAATAAGCGATAATGTTTAACCCCTGCCTTACTAGGGCAGTGTAGATCTATACAATGTTCTAGAGAAATTAAATATCTAAATTTACCAAAGTAGAAGTATTTAGCCCTTCAAAATTTGGAAAATAAATTATGCCCCAAAGTCCAGAGAAAACCAGTTCAAACATTGCAATTTCCCTTTCAGTTCAGGTATGTGTGAGCAAGGAGGTAGCCGCAGGGAGAAACTACAGGCTGGAAATATAAACACATATTATTAATTTCAAAAATATGTGTGTGCAACTGTGTGTGTGTGTGTGGTGTGCTACATTTTATGGTTTTTATTATTTTTCACCTATATTGTGAGTTGATTCATTTATTATGAGTTGATTCATTCATTCAACAAAAATTGGTAGTGTACTTCTAATCTAGGTATTAGAACTAATGTAGGTATTAGAGATACTAATCTAGGTATTAGAGATAGAGGAGTGAACAAGAGAGATGAAAGTCTTGCCTTTCTACATCTTACAACAAAGTGATAGATGCAACAATAAATATATAAAGGGATATAAAGTATAATATTAAGTAGTAATGATATCTGTAAAGACAAGTGGAGGAACATAAGGGATACAGAATTATGAGGTGAGGCTGGGAGCTATTTTAGGTTATGAAGCCAGAAAATTCTCACCATGAAGATGACGTTTAAGCAGGGAATATGTCTGTTTTAGTTTTCTAATCCCCACAGCATTTAGAAAACAGTTGGTGGTTAAGTAGTGCTCATTAGATATATTTATAAATACATGTGTTTGTGCCAGCTCTGTTAGAGATTCAATTACTTTTATAGTATATATTTTAAATATGACCTGGTTCCTCACCCTTTCAAAGGAAAGGAAGACCAGTATTTCTTATTATTCATATATACTTAGTTTATTAATGATTTATGAATTAATGCTTGTGAAGTCCAATGTTAGTAGTCCTAAAAACTTCTGTTGGTCTCATAAGTATTATTATGAAGCCCCCAATACTAGCAGAATAAAGGTCCTTAGAAATCAGCCTGACAGCGGCACTGCCAGTCAAAACGTTTTTATTATGACTTCATGTTAAAGCACGAAACGGAAGCCCTAAAAGTTGACTTGGTTTGCCTCAAGACACAATACAAGAATTAGAACCTAGAACTTCTAATTCCTTTTACCTGTCTCAGATAACTGATTCTTTTTCTCCCTAGAATTAAAAAAGAAAAAAATACTGGGCCAGGGAATCAAACAGGCATTAAAACACCAGCACAGGACAGACTGCTTGCCACACACACGCAAAATGGCTCTTTATGAAATGTGAATCTCTGTTTAGAGTCCAAGGCAGTCAATTTCATACTCACTTTCCATTCTTCCCTGAAAAGTCTCACTTGAAAAAAGTCATATACAATCAATCAAGTAAATTGTCTCCTTCCAGATTTATCCCTGAAGCCCTGTCACTTGAGTGACTGGGAGCCCAGGATTATATCTTGCAGATACTGTAGACTCTCAGACCAATATTCTCCTTTTTTCATGTCACAATCAAGACTGCAGATTAATTCAAACAGGACTTTGCCCAACACATCTTATTTAATTGTTTTTAGTGTCTTAATATTTTAAAGGCAAAGAAAAAAGATGATAATTAGGTAAACATTAAAGATGATGATGATAGAAGAAGTCAAGCCATTCATCAGGAGGTGCTGAAATCCTGTCAACAGTATTTTCTGACTTGAACTGGGAAAAGATTCGTGCTGTAATTTATCTTAGGGGCATTAATGTACATATGTGAGTGAATGTGTGACTATTTGAAAAGTTAGCGGAGGTACAGAAAAAAAGATAACAAAAAATATTTTCTGCTTCCTGAAGCCTAACTCAGATCATATCCAAAGCACAACCAGTACCAGTGATTAATAGACTCATAAAATAGCATAGACGAGAACGATCAGTGTGGAACACCTGGTTCCCCCCACCCCACCCAGACTCGCTCAGCCAGTGCATGAGTGTTCTCTGCACTGTGTTCTCTATTACTCTCCTGATATACAGGAATAAGAGGTCAGCTTATACTGTCACGTGGCACGGCTGCTCCAAGGACCAGTAGGCACACATAACAATACACCTCCCAGCTATCTCACCCTGAAGTCACACCCTGAGTTCAGCTGATTTCTCCACCCTTCTGTCCTATATGCTGATCTCTGCTTCACCACAGCCATGGGGCCTCCACGTTAGACACATATGGGACATTCTGCACACAGCAGCACCAGGCAGTTTCTGCAAGGCTCCTGAAGATATCCAGCCAAAACACATACATACAGACAGACAGACACACACACACACACCCACACACACTGCCTTTTTCTCGCCATGTCACTACTCCACTCTTTACCACCACCCCCATCCTCAGTGGTCACCAGGGTATAAAGAAAAAGCATCATGGTACTTTACCCACAGCCTCCTCTGGGGTCCAATAACCTGAGGAATCACACACCCGCCGGGAGGAAGCTGTGTGCACATACTGACGAAATGTCCCATCTTCAGTGCAAGCGCCACACATGCTGCCTGAGGTCCTGGGGAGATGAAGGGATGGAGATGGGAGATGAGGAGAGTCCATCAGAGGAGTTGGGACAAGAAAATTAGAAAGACCTTTGTGTGGGGAGGGGAGGGGTTGATGGTTAGTAAGGACCTAGAATAACTGTATCTCAATCATTTTTTCTTGTGTGGATCTCATCTTTGCAATATTCAGTGACATGAAAATTTCAAGATCATGAAGCAGAAAATTTTAACTAAGTCATAAAAGAGGCCTGTGGAGATGAAAGTGGGCAGTTTCTGTCCTAGGAACTAAGTAAACACCAAACAATTAAAATCTGAATCTTTCAACATAAAATTCCCTTCTACACTGACTCTCAATAAGTCATTCAAAGCTTCCTTGAATTTCCCCCACTAAAACAGACAATAATTTCCCACATAAACTTATTAGCTATATGTGTCCTTATGTTTTAAGCTCCCTACTTTAAATCACTTACATAAAATAAAAGTCAGGTGAAATGTAATGTCTCTTGGCTCACCATTGCCCTTGGGGATATATCCAAATTATTTATCACGACTCAAGGTCCTTCACAAGCTAGCTCCAGCCTCACCTACTGCAGTTCCTTTCTGAGTTTTATATTTCCAGCACAATGAACAGATCACCATTCCACAAATACATCATGCTCTTCAACTCCATAAAACATGGAGCTGTACTCTCTGCTGCCAAATAGCCTTTCCAAGCTTCTCTGTTTAGCAAACTCCTACTTACCCTTCAAGAACCATTCAAGTGTAAACTCTGCAGTAGCACTTAAGCCTCTCTCCTCTGAGTGGCCAGTACTCCCTTCTCTGTGCACCCACTTCACCTGCTGGCTCCTCTCTTAGGACTCTGCTATGTGGTGTTGAGAATTTCCATTCACATTCTTTCCTCTCCTTTGCCTGTGAGCAGGTCCAGACAAAACCCTATTCTTGTTTATATTCCCGAAAGGTAGCACAGGGATTGGACCCAGCAGTCCCTCTGTGAATGCTTGTTTTATGGATATCCATGAGGTGATTAATACAGTTTACGAAAAGTTCTACAAGTACCATAACTGAGGTAACCGGAAGAGGTAGATGCAATCATAGCTACTACATAATAATGGTAAGTCACTTCATGGGGCTTGCCTCTGATCCTTAGAATCTTTTTAGAAGCCCACTTGTGAATGACGCATCTGAAAATGGAGGCATCAAGTCAGGGTCTCTCAAAAGGTAAGAAAACAAGAATAACATCTTGTAATATGCCAGAAAAATAATATTATAAAATAAAGGTAGTGATTATGACAGCTGCTCCCATTTCTGAAGTACCTCACATAACTGGCATTGTGCCACTATGTCGTGCTTTTCATAAATGATTTCTAATTCCTGTAATAACCTTATGTTTACAAATGAGAAAACTCAGGCTCAGAGAGGTTAAGTAAATTGCCTAAGGTCACAACAAGTTCCTTAATTCCTTTGAGCAAGTTCCCAAACACCATCGAGAGTCCAATACTTTGGAAACTAAAAGGTGTAGTTAAGATCCAACCTCTGACTCCAGTCAGCACTCACTTCTAACGTGAACATAATTCCAAAGCTTGTTCTTTTGATGCACTTGGCCCTTCCGGGGCTGCTGCTAAGTGCGTAGCTAGGGCTCTTCTCTGACATAAGGGTTCCAAATACCTGCTGGGGTGGAGTAAACACAACTCCAAGCATGACACAAATCGCTGGGCATGTGACGCGAGTCCCCCTGACACACATGTTGGGAGGTCTCAAAACTGCAGTCCACCTAGCTGAGAAAAGGAAGCAAATTGCAGGCTTTTCTGCCAACAGACTCTCAGCACGCCCGTACTGATGTCTGCTTTATCGTAACGTTTGTACCAGAGAGAGAATTCAAAGATTAAATTGTTTACATGTGTTACATAAACGGATGTAAAACTCTGGTTTGCACATACCCAAAGAGGACTTGTTGTTCAGGCAGTTCGACCAAAGCTGCACAAGGTCACACTTGCAGGAAGACGATTCTCACACACATCACATAGATGTGTGCTGACTCACAAACAGAGCCCATGAGGGTTTGGGCGCTGATGACCATGAAACTACTTTGTAGGGTTGTGAGGTCTAAGTGGTGTCACACACTAAGTATGTATCAAGGTATCAGGGACAGGTATCAAGATCCCAAGAGGCTGAAACACCACTGTGAAAGAGGATTCACCAGCTTCCTCCTATCCCTGCCTCTCTCTTGCTGTTTTCCCTAGGCCTTCAGCAAAGCTGAAGGGCATGGAAACTTGTTCCAGGGACACCCTTCTCTTTAGCTGAGGCCTGACACCCAGAGGGAAAGTGTGGTACGAAGAAGAGATGTGCTAAATGAGAATGCTCTAAATTAAGAAATCATCCATTCTGTGTTCCTTATTCCCGAATTTCCACTGAACTCCTCAGTTCACCTCTAGTCAGTTGTGGGGTCTTGGGCTTGCCATTGTATGTTTCTCTATGCCTCAGAATTCTCACTTCTTTGGCAGGAGCTGTGTTTATTGCAAAGACTAAATAAGACAAGTGCAAGGAAAATACCTAGCACAACACTTCACATACAGTGCAACCAATAGATAAGGGACTGTCGTTATTTAGAATATAGCAGTAGGTTTTGAAAGAGGTCAGTCCACACAGGTCACAAAAGGGGTTCTGGTCCTTCTCAGTGAAACCATATTCTCTCATACCCCACCAATTATCAGATGTCATTCATTTTCCTACCTTTCCTTTCTACAAAAATTTATCTGATATTCTTTCAAACCAATATGCAAAGGATGAATGAAAGTTTTAGGTGTAATGCTTTTCTTCAGTAAACACATATTAGGTGTCTGTTGTGGCAGGGCAAGAGACAAAGAAACAAAAAAGAATCCTGCCTCCCCCAGTAGTTACCAGTCAAGTGGAGTATATAGGAAAACAAGCAGAGGATGACAATTCCATGAGATAGTGGCCATAAGAGGGGGAGGCATAGGAGGCTGAGAAGGTGTCAGAAGCACCCTCATAAGTCAGGGAAGCCCTCTGATGCACAGCTTATAGCAGTGGGCACACTCCCATCCACCCACACCCAGAAGTGCCTGGAAAAGTATGCTATAATCCCTCCCCCAACACCACTCTGCAAGTGGCAAGCCACCACTCCACCCTCATGCCACGAAGGAACAGCTGACAGAGACAAATGGCAGATGCCCTCTCGGTTCTGCCAATTTATCCCTGTCACATTGGTCAGCCTCTCCAGGCCTCCCTGAGGGGGACTGAGCACTTAGGATGAGCCACTGGCTCCCAAGAGAGCCCATGAGTTCTGCTAAAGCAACAAGAACAGAGTAGGCTGGAGCAGCAGCTCTGAGCAGTGGTGCACACATTTATAGTTCCAAATTGGAGTCCCCCTGGCTTCATATTCTTCCTCTTATTTATATGAAACGCCACAGAGAAATAAAACAGCTCACTCATGGCCAGTGCCTCTCTCACCTGTCATATACAACTCCACTAAGAGGAGGCAGCCAGTGGATAGTGAGGGACTTGTTGGTCTGTCCGATGATCATAGGTGGAATAGGGATGGGGGTGGGCTTTCTGCTTTCAGTCCACTGCTGATAGACCAGGTCCAAATAGCAATGCATTCGGGCCACTTGGTTAGGGGTAAAGTTGTCAGTGCAGTTATCATCTGTGGAGACAAAAAAGGTAGCACAAGAGATGGAGACTTTAACCCATCAAGTCCACCAAGGCAGGGATAAATTATGCCTTGTTCATGGCTAAGTTAACTCATTAGGCTCAATGAGCACTTGTTACATGAATGAACAAATGCAATCTGTTCCAGAAAGGGTCTAAGCTGGAAAGGGTAAGAGAAGACAGAGACCAGAGATATCTAAAGCAGGGTCATGACCTTAAAGTTGGGCATCCCAGGGTGAGACTAAGGTTGCTTTGAGTTGATGGTTGCTTATTCAGCAAACCACAAGATGGCAGTGTTTCAACAGATGGCCTTTCCACTTGTGAACATTTGTGGAGTTGCAGACACCTGCTTTATCACCCAGTGACGTTGGTGAGTATTCAGAGCTGCTCCAGGGGAAAGAGAGCCAAATGTCAAGGAGACAGCAGGGCTGGGAACGGTGGTCTCAGCTTTACTTTTGGATCTGGCAAGGTCTCTTTAGCAGGTACATTTTGCATAGGGTTGGAAAGGGAGTTTTCTTAGTGCCAGGGACTTTTCCAGTGAAAACACACCAGTCAAGTACTGCTTCACTCAGCTTCTTAAATGTTTCCTCTTCCCACTTCAAAGGTGCTGCCTCCAGACCTCTGCCCTCTGCATGGCATCATCTGGTGTGTCTGCCCCTTGATAGGGGAGGAAAGGTGCTGGTGCTTACACGTCTGATGCACCTGAATTATTCACCACAATGAAACTCAGATAGACACATCTTGAAAGGTGACAGACAGAACCGGCTCATCATGCTTTCTTCCCTTCAAAGTCATGATCAAGGTGTGGTGGTTTATTCATTTTTGGATAGTTCTAGAAGAATATGTCACCAAACAAGACCCCAAAACTTATAGAAAAAAAATATCTTCTTTCACCATTGGACTAGGTAATCAAATCAAATAAGTCTTTAATTTTAGGGAAAAATTTGAGTCCATTATAGGAAGCCAGTCACTATTACTTTTCACCAGAAACAAGGAAGGCATGAGAGACAGTGAAGAATAGTACAGAAGCTAAATTAAGGAAGGAAAGATCAGATGACAAGTTTTTCCCAGGGCCAGGAAGATGCCATTTTTTTTTTTTTAAATTAGATGTCACCTTTTGGTGGGGAGAGGGTGGCAGGCAGCTAAGAATTAGTACTTGGCCAGTGCTGGAAAAAGAGAATCTGATTTTGTTTGTTTTTAATAACATACAGTAAAAAAATATCCTGAGCCTAAATTAACCAAGCCACCTTGTGGACCAACTTCAAAAATAGTATAAAGGGCCACCTTGACCCATAAACTCTTTTCCTTTATTTCCACTGGACTCTTCTTCAGAGTAGATGTCTAAGAATGTGGGCAAAAATAAGAAAAACCACATTCTAGAAGTCAAGGGGATCACAAGAGGGCTTTCAGCTCTGTGCCTTTTTTACTACTGAGGATAGAAATATATTTTTAAATATCTAGTAGAGGAGAATTCAGTGAACAAAGTACCTTAATATTTCAGCATTTCTTCAAGCTCTTCAAAGACATGAAAAAATAATAATACCCTATAATAAATACACTTCAACTCTCTGACACAAAGGACCGCTTGCTCATTCTCCCATCAGCTCCCACACCTCCACCCTCCCAGCTCTCAAAGGCCCCCATGTATTCTTAATAGAAAACAAGGCAAGACAGTGGTGATACCCGTGTAGCTCATGTAGTTGGTGAACGGAGCCCCTGGGAAGCGAGTGAAGCCACAGGTGTCACTCATGGCCTCTGGTTCCCGGCACAGCTCGCTCTTGGGAGTGGGGGCGGTGTCGGCACAGAGGTCTCCCGTTTCCATGGATGGCACTGTCTCCTTGCAGGGGTCATTGCAGGATTCTCTTTCACTGACCCCTTTAAAGACGTGGTAGAGTCCCAGAACATGTCCCACTTCATGGATCATGGTGTCGGTGTGGCCAGGCATCCCATAATAGGCTGGGCTGAGGACAATGCCACCTGCAATGAAAGTTTTGAAAAGCCTTTCAGAACACTGAATGAACAGCAGCTCTCCAATCCTTAATTGTGTTTTCTGATAAACATATTTCAGCCTCTAAGGAGTCACTTTATAACTTCTGATGACAAACAGACATTGCTCTTCTTTCTTGCCACAGAAACCCTCTAAACAAATTAATACACACTTCTTTATCCTCTACATGGGTGAGTGTTATACTAGAGGCCTGGATAGCAATGTTGACATAATAGAGAGCCAGAATTCTCAGCCCTGTATGCATATTAAAATCACCTGGGAGACTTAAAAGAAGACATACAGGGGTTCAAATACTACCCCTGATGAATTGAGTCCAAACATTCGAGGATGAGGTTCATGCATTGACATTTTTAAAAACTTCCCAGGTTGAGAATCACTGGTCTAGGCAAAAGCCCATGGGATTTGGAGTCAAGGAAATCTGATCTAACTCCTGCCCCTCCACATCCCAGCTTTGAAGACTTGAACAGCTGTCTTACCTCCTGGAACTCAGTTTTGTTGTCTCTAAAGTGGGGATGATAACACTAAAATTTGTTGTTTTTTTCAGTGTTTGGCACATAAAGGAAATGACAGCTGTGTAGGCTGCTTCTGATTTAACAATCCCTACTCTCAACAACTAGTTAGACAAAAGATAAATTCAACTGAACTACCACAAAATTGGGAACGTCACAGTCACTATGAGAATATGCCCCACCCTCATTCCCCCTAAATCTCCATGAGAACACGAAGGGATGTGTTTCAGGGAAGAGTTCATTGCATCCAATCAGGCTTAGATGGGAGGCTTAATGGTATCATTGGAAACTTACAAAAGGAAAGGCTAAGGATCTCTGAGTGACCCAACTTCTATCTGTGTAGCTTGTTGGAATCCTAATTCCTGCTTCCCTCCTCTCCCATGGTTGAGCCACCTAGCTTTCCTTCTTTATACCCCAAAATTGTCAGGACCGGGCCCAGTCTTATCTCCGAGAGATGAGACAGAGAACGTCAACATCCTTGGATCAACCCTCTGGAGTCCAAGGCCACCGGTGGCTGTGCTGCCCAGCTGGCCCTGCCCTTCTGTCCCAGGTCTGATCTCAGTTCCCAGGACTTGCTTCACTTCTCACACCTGAGTCTTCCCTATATCAATAGTCTTCTAAGTATAGCAGGTCCTCCAGGAGAATAGCTCTTTCTCTTGCCAGGTCATATTCCAAGGACTATGTCCTATTCTTGCCTCCATTCAACATCCCTTAGACAACCACATACACAGCTTTAGGGGCAGGAGACAATCACAGGATATCTGGCACCACACCCACTGATCTACCTAATAGGCAGCTAAATTGACTTTCTTGTGACTACTTTACTGCACAGGACAGTTTTTTTTTTTTTTTTTTTTTTTTGAGACAGAGTCTCGCTCTGTGGCCCAGGCTGGAGTGCAGTGGCCGGATCTCAGCTCACTGCAAGCCCCGCCTCCCGGGTTTACGCCATTCTCCTGCCTCAGCCTCCCAAGTAGCTGGGACTACAGGCGCCCGCCACCTCGCCCGGCTAGTTTTTTGTATTTTTTAGTAGAGACGGGGTTTCACCGTGTTAGCCAGGATGGTCTCGATCTCCTGACCTCGTGATCCGCCCGTCTCGGCCTCCCAAAGTGCTGGGATTACAGGCTTGAGCCACCGCGCCTGGCTAGGACAGTTTTTAAGTCCAAGTTCCAGTCTTTCCCAGTTTACTCGAACATACTGACCTTACCCAAGCCATGCCCAAACTCATCTAAGATACAGTGTCTCCTTTCACATCTCAGGTGAAACTAGACCTCACCTCCCATGCTTATTATTTCTACTACTTCTGGTAAAATTGTTATTCTCTAAACTTATTCTTTTTTATTTCTCTTTTTTTATAAGGTTATTTTCTGAATATTTATTTCATTTGTGTATCATGATGTCAACATAAGGTTAAACTGACTTAAAAACAGGTCTGATTCAAGAGTGCCTGTTATTTGAATAAACCTGGAGAAACACAGTATTTCCACTTTCCAAGAGGCCCACACTTCATGTTTACATATCCGATGGCAGCAATAATCATCACCAACGTTCATGTACAATTATGCCTCCAGTCCTCTAACGGCAATATTGACCTTCACATCAGTGGAGATAATTCTAAGAGAACAGCTTTCTGTTCTTTCCAGGTGCCTTGACCTTTTTCATCCTTTTTCCTCCACCACACTTCTAACCTCTACATATGTTTAATCCCTTTTCTGCCTACTCTTTCCTTTCTTTCCCCCATTTCTAAGTAAGTTTTGGCTTAAAATAAAACTAATATTCAGAAATAGGATTTTGAAAGGCTACACAATTCACGTATAAAGTTTAAGTATCTACATTGATTAGTTTTCTTCCCAACTTGGGTTTATAAAATCTGAACCAGGGTAATACTTTGAAAAAACAAGTGGCATCCAGTGGTTAAATATGCTTGAGGAAAATGCAGCACACCATACTATCCTCCTGAAAAATCCATAATGTACATGAGAGTGAGCTGTTGTATTAAAAGCCCTGAAAAGTCCTCCATCAATTGAGTTTTACCCTTTGCTTTTCAAACTTATTTGAACACAGAACGTGTCCAAGGTAGAATATCTTTTGACATCTCTGGAGTTCCAGATGTTTCAGAGCACAATCCAAGAAACACTACCAAAGATGGAAAAAAAAAAAAAGTTCAAATCAATAGTTACTTTCTACTCATATATTTTAGCTCTGAGCAAAACATCAAATATCTCCACATCCTATGGCCAGCCAGGTCCAGGTCCTTTTGTGATCTCCTTCAGTTATAGATAAAGAAAATGTAGATGAAAAGAAAGATGGTTCAGGGCAAAATCAACATGTGCCAAGAAAGGAGGGATGACCAGGAGTGTGGACTGGAAACACTCGAGAATACGGGGCAGTCATTATAATATTGGGCTTCTAATCAACCAGCAGAAGTCTCTACCTCAACCCCAAATGAGATGTTTCCAAATCTAAAAATATTTTGCAACAGCCATATTTCAATAAACCAGCTTATTTATAACTGGAAGAAGAAGCATAAAAATGCAAGCCCTCAACACTCCCAGCAAATCCCCTCCATACCCAGGACAATTGGCCAGGGTTCTCCAGTGTAGGACTCTTGGTGCACATTTCCAACACAGAAGAATAACATTTTAATCAAACAACACTTACATTTTCACTAAAAACATAAGCATTTTAACACACATTTGCAAGTTATATTTTCAATTGCAGAGAGATGTACTTACGCTAATAACTCGTTTATATGGAAGACATGGCAACGGGTTCAGTAACTACATGTGTGTTAACTAGGATATTGCACAAAATAGAGAAATATAGAAAATATAGAACAAAATATTGCTCTAATTTAGGGATGAGTGTTGTGTACACCAACGCATGTTGAGAACAAAAATCCCAAGGTCCTAGACCTCTTATAGTAATTCTATATCTACTACAGCACCAGATTATAAAATTATCCCCCTCAACTAGAACTAGAGGAGCTTGGAGTGTGGACCATTAGCTGACCCTCACTCGCTCCATGGCCTTGGCTGTTCAACCTTTCCCCTAATCTCTTCATCTGTAAAATGAGGGGGTAGATTTACATCACTAAGATTTCTTCCCATCTGTATTCCCAGACTCTGAGAGCTAACATGCAGGCTTTGTGGGACAGTCATGAACACGTACATGTAAAGGAATCTGTATTGTCCTGGACTGTCACTGCCTCAGCCTTGCAGTTTGTGTTCCAAGACTCCCAACTCTCAGTGGCCTGAGGGAAAGGGGAAAGCTGGCAGTGAGAAGCCAGCCATCCTACTCTCAGACCTGCTGCGGATTTCCAAGTGACCCGGATTCGCCGCCCTTTAATCCTCACTCCCTCTCCACTAGTGATATAGTTTGGCTGTGTCCCCACCCCAAATCTCATTTTGAATTGTAAACCCCATAATCCCATAATCCCCACATGTCAAGGGTGGGACCAGGTAGAGGTAATTGAATCATGGGGGCAGTTTCCCTTATGCTGTTCTCATGACAATGAGTAAGTCTCAAGAGATCTGATAGTTTTATAAGTGTCTGGCATTTCCCATACTCGAACTCATTCTCTTTCCTGCCCCCCTGTGAAGAGGTATCTTCCGCCGTAATTGTAAGTTTCCTGAGGCCCCCCAAGCCATACTGAACTGTGGTCAATTAAATGCCCTCCCTTAATAAATTACCCAGCCTCAGGTATTTCTTCACAGAAGTGTGAGAACGGACTAATACAACCGGTTTGCACCCTTTATCCACTCTCACAGATACGGGGTCTCACACTGTTCTTCCCACCCATCCTTTATTCCAACCAAAACAAACTTGTGAAGTTATTAGGGAAATGAGTTTTAATCACTCACAGACACACACACTCACATTATTAAGAAGTGGGTTTTCATTACTCACTGAGACACACACACACTCGCATCGATGTAGGGGTGAGGAAAGACATTAAATTTATTTGGTGATTTAGTTTAGAAAAGTTCTTTCACGTTTTAATAAAAGTTACACATACACATGTACTCATGCCAAAGCCGGAGCGAGGCATAAAGACATGTTGCCCAAAGTTTAATAAGAGGAATGCAAGCATTTCTTTTCATTAAAAGGAACAAGACGTGATAATAAATAATAAATAAAAACTGAGTGGCTAGAGTGGCAATCCCTTCCTGCCATCACCAGCATTTAAGTCTTCCCCCAATGAGGAGGAGGGGGCCTGAGGGACTGTGCATTCCCCTGCTTTCAGGAAAAGCTGCAATCCTTTCTCAGGGGCAACAGCATAGGAATAATGAAAAAATAGTCAGAAATGCTATCTATTAATATTCAAATGAACCAGCATTATCTTCTGAAGCTAGAATCTGCACACACACTTTCTTCCAGTTACATGGGTCAGGCTGTGCGTGATTACATGTGGTTCCTGCACCACTGGGCAGAAGCTTCTCTCTCACAAGGTAGCCTTTGAGGGGCCAGGGCTCCTTCTTTAGCTGGCACTGTAAAGGTATTGATCCTGATATGGGGAAACACTCTTTAAAAGCTCTCCAGGCTGTTTACTGATCTGTTTAATGGTAATAACAAGAGATCCTACTTCAAAGAATTGTCATGAAGATTAAAGTAGTAAGGTAAATAAATAAGCATTTAGCTTATTTCCTAGAACAAAGAGACTCAAAATATATATTAGACCATTTGTCAATATTGTTATTCTATGTGCAATCTGGCAGTACACGTTCATTTGCCTATAACCTTCATTGGCTCCCACCTAACCTTCATTCATAAAAAAATATAAAAGAAGATGGGGCCTGACCATAAATTAGACAGACCTCCCAGAGTGAAACCAGGCATTGCCAGACACAGTAGGAGAACAACCTCAACAAGGAGCTCTGATTTTCCTCTAAGCCGCTCATACTTTGTCTTCATGTTGTTCTGATCCTAACAACCACAGGCATCCAGAAGATAAGCAAGACTTTGAGAGGGCTGCAAATAGACAAGTGCCCATTCTCTTCATAGACAACATATTAGGGTTCAAAACTTATTCTTGGCAGTCTGAAATTAGGCTGCTAATTGCAGGAGGAAAGGAAATCTTACCAAATTGGGGCTGTTGGCATAATTCTTCATAGACCTCAAATTATTGTTAGATCAGATTTATACAAGATGTCTTTGTTCTATAGTGCCAATAATCATTCCCTTCCAACTCTCTAGTTATGGGGAATATGATGATCATTTTTATACTCAAAACCATTACTTTTTATCATTCCTTATCTTGGATGACAAAATTGAAACACAGATGAAAAATAAAATATGATAGTAGAATGGGGAGTGGGGTAGGGACAAGATTCCATCCCCTACAGTTGAATCCCTTCTTTGGTGTTCCTGCTCTTGCCTGACACATTGAAACAGGAAGAGAAAAGAAATGCACACATATATTTTCAACTATATCACAATGCTTCAGTCTCCACTCTGAGGCACTTTCAGGTTCCCCCCACCTTCACTCACTTCCCCAATGCCCATCCTGCAAGACTGTCGACGGACTGATAACAAGACCAGGAATACTTACTCAGGGGAAACTTTAAAGTACTAGTGTAAAAGGATGGAAAAAATTTGGAAATACTAACATTTTACCCTGGTAGTTCCATGCTTCTCTTCTCTCTGCTCCACTTAATTCACAATACCAGACTTTTCTACATGTATTAACCTCACTAGGAAGTAATACAACATAATGAAAAGCAAGGAAACAAGAAATCCTTTTTTTGGCTGTGGGGTTTCTAAGCCTCTGCCACCTGGGTCCTGAAACGACTCCATCCACAGTTTAGCCAGCATGGTAGATGGATTGAAGACAGGGACCCTCGCTCTCACACTACCAACACGACCACTATCACATTAGCCTAGAAATGATTCTCCCAAGCTGAAAGAAGAGGAAAGAGGCTAAAGGTAAATAATGGGAATGAATAGTTGGTAGTGGGTCCAATAAAGTTGACTGTACCCTGACTTTCGAGCTGGAAAAAGGATAAAAACCCACAATAGGTTTGTGTGATCTGACAGCAGAGGGATCTTGCCTCATTACAGTAGATTCCTAAGTGGCTTAGCCCTAGAGAGGAATGACTGACCACCAGAGCTAAGCAGGAAGGGCATAAATTCCCTGAGGATGTCCCTGTGATGAGAACCAGGGTCATCTCAGGTGACCAGCATCACCTGGTGACCAAGGACAAAAATGGATCATTTTCCCTGTGGTCTCAGCACGTACAAGCCATCTCCACAGTTAGGTACAGCCCCAAGCACAACAGGCATAATTGACTGAGAGTAAATTACTACTACTCAGTAGCATGGGGGCTGAAAATAGATATAAAGTTTAATGACAGAAGAATAAAGTAAGTTACATTTCTTGCATGCCTGAATGTGTATGCCAAGACTTGAACCCAGTGTGTGCCAGTACCATCAACTTGTACATGGAACGCAGTATGAATGGGCTCCCAGCAACTGGGGGCCATGTGTGGCACAGCTGTTCCTTAATGGACTGGCAGCAGGAGAACACATGCCTTCTTAGAAGATCTTTCAGCCTTGATTACAAAAGACAAGCCAAAACAATAAGACAGAGTTGTTGTGTGGTCTAGGGGATGGTGTGGGGGAAGAAAAGAAAGAATCTGCTAATTAGAAGATGAAATCTTAGTAGTAAACAGCCAAGCTTCCAAAGTGATTCTATATTTCTAAATTCCTACTGGCTTTTCCAGGCTTTAACACAAGAATACCCAAGTGGCTCACGGTAAAGAGAACGATTCCCAGAGCCACTTTCAGTAAAATAAATAAATAAATAAATAAAATAGCTTTGGGCAGTTTGAGAAAAGGATATTGGTTGAAAAACTCTAAAACAGTTCTGTAAAATTTTTAGGGCTGAATATTATATGCCCATAAAACGGGGAGGTTGAGGGCCGGTCTGCAGGTGCCTATGTAATTACTTCCAGTGACTGGTGAAACTGCTTCTCAAAACATGCTGTCCATAATGAAGGGACAAAGTTATAAAACCATGCCTTGGGGTCCAGGGAAGGAGCACTTCAAGTCAGGACAAGGAAAGAAAAAGTGGTGTAGGTGGACTGGTAGGCAAAGGGAGAGAAGGAAATGGGGACAATTGAAAATAATAATAACTGGAGCTAGAAAAAGAAGTGAATCTTTAAGAGAACCAGTCCAGGAGCCATTCATCTCCAAATCTCATATTGGCTTGATTTTACAGCTTGTGGTCTCATTAGAAGGCAGTCTTTATTCCAGTCAAGACTGAACCAAGACAAACATGTGTAGAGGGTGAAGATTTTGCTGAATATGGTGTCATTTTTTTTTTTTTTGTCTCCTTGTATACCCTTTCAGTTACTCCTATCTGCAACAGTCAAGCATTCAGGGAGCACTAGCCACTCCCACATTGTGGAGAAAAGTAATCTGTTGAATTAAAACTGAAGATGTTATTAGCAAGGCATTAGAGACTTAATATATAACCCTTTCCTTGTTCCATTATGGGGGCAATGCTTCACACACGCGCACGTGCACGCGCGCGAGCACACACGCACACACACACACACACAACCTCATGATGGATTCTTTTTTTGTCTACTTTGCAGGAAAATCATGACAGAATTTTAGGCACTACAGAGTATGAGTGGGGAAGATATTTCCTATAATTCATTTATTCGTTAAGCATTATTGAGCATTTATCTATGCCAGGCACTGTTCTGGAGTATCAAGGATTTAATGAGTACTAGGACATGTTTTAGAAGAGAAGACCTTTCAAATCACCATATATAAAAGTGAGTATTTACATCACATGCTTTTAAATTCAGGAATCTTTGTTTGGGGTACCCTAATCTCAGAGTACAGCATTCAAATTCTATGCTAATTTTGTTTAAAGTGTTTAATATCCAAGAGTGTTCCCTGTTTTCCAAACTCCAAAGCACCCAGAATAGCGTCATTTACTAAATGTCATCTTCCGACAGTTAAATCATCTACAACAGAAGCCAAGGGGTAATTATCAGGAGCAGTTCTCATCTTATTTATGTCATATAGGCTGCCTAATGAATGACTATGACCTCTAATATTTACATGTGCACTCCAGTTTACACATCTTATTTATTCCTTAGCTCTAGGAAGAATCACTCTGTTTTGGCACAGTAAAAAAAAAAAAAAAAAAAAAAAAAAAACCAGCAGTGAATAAGGGACAATGGTGGCTTTGCTCTAGCCCAATCCTTTAATGACAAACACCTTCATGATCTACAAATGTTGGTGTGCCTCGGAGCACTCCCTCCATCAGGTTGTGGACTATAACCATGCTCAAGTCTCTTTAAATCCAAAACTTTCTTCATCACCCTCTAACCATCACCTTCTTCACCCTAGTGCTTTATGCCTTCACAGTCAAACTTCTTGAAAGATCCACATCCCCCTCTTCACCTTCTGTGGGTTCCTCTACCTGTCCCACTCTGGTTTCTGCACCCAGACTCCACAGAAACAATCTGGTTAATGTTATCAAAGACTTCCTACTTACCATATCTATGAATAGTTCTTAGCACCTGAGGCTTCATTCACATTGTGCATCAATGTATCACAACTGATGTAAACTTTAATCTCAATATCTAACTATTTGGTTGAAAGAAAGCTGAAGTTTGTCCTGGAAGAACCCCTGCAAAAGTTCTGCATGAGGAAGGGGTATCTCACCTCCAAGCTAGTTTCTGCTACCTATACTGCTGCTGCTTTGCCTTCTCCCAGGTAGTGGTCCTACCCATACCAACCCTGTGACAGCTACTCCACTGCAGTCCACTGGGCTCCAGGACATTCACAGACCGCTCACCTCCCCAGACCACCCACCATTGTTTACCCTTTCCTTCTCTGATTTGTAAGGAAGCTCTCTCTGCTTCTTACAAGCAGTTCTACCATTGCAAGCAGATGCATTCCTAAAAACACATTTCTTTCCTTTATAAAAGAGCCAAGATTTTTTCCAGGGCACCGAAAAAGTTTCTATCTTGGAGGCTGAAGGCACAACCAGGAAGGGCAACCACAGATACACTGTATTTGAAGCTTCTACTACTACTATTAAAGCTCATATTTACTGAACTCCTGCTGTATGCCAGACATTCTTCCTCATGCTTATTATCCCCATTTTACATACAATGAAACAAAAGCCCAGGTCCCGTTTGTTCCTATCCATGTGAAGCCATAACCCACTCCATCATTCAAATATTTTCTTTTCCCCCAATCAAGAATCACTTCATCCGGACTCATTTGAAGGTCCCTTATGTTTAAACCCCCATGATCCAGGTTCAAGTTTCCTCCCACAGGGTCCTCAGGTCCCATGCACCTGAGAGCATGTTGCTTGTGAGCTGATTGGGTGCTCTCACTGCTCTGTGGTGGTACAGACATTCTCTAGAACAATTAGGAACGTGACAGACCAGAACACTAGGAAGTATCTAGCTTCTGTGCCACAGTGATTCTTCTCTCTAACTTGGCCAAAATGCCTGTGTGCTGATTTCATCTTTCTGCAGTAGCTGTGGACCCCACGAGACTTTCTCAAAACTCTCTGTCTTTTGGTTTCCAGTACACACCCTGATATCTTTTCCTCCTCCCTCTTCTATGGAAGCCCCTTCTTAGCTGATTTTAGAGACCCCTAGCTCAACATATCCAAAAACAAACTGGCTCCCCATTTGCTTTTCCTTTTCCTGCATTTTCTACCTTGACTCCACCATCCCCTCAGTCAATCAAACAGAACTCCTCTTTCCCCATCTCCTTATTTATTCGAACAAATTTTCTTAGCACTTACAGCTATAAATGAGAAACAAAGCAATATAATTTATGTTAAATCTTTTCTCATTACAGCAATAATTACTATTCATTCACAGACACAAGAACTACTTTGGGGTTGGGAGAGCCATGTTTATCTCCTTAAAATACACATTTCCCAAGCATTTGTTTTTACTAGTGATTAACCAACATCTAAAAATATTGTTTAGATCACGCTTAATAACTTATGTTAGTTTCAATGCTGATATCCTGTTTGTGAGACTGTACTACTGTTTTACAAGATGCTACCATTAGGGGAAATGGGTAAAGGTTATACAGAATGTTTTTGCATCGTTTCTTACAACTACATGGGAATGTATAATATCTCAAAATAAAAAGTCTAGTTTAACAAAATGTGATCACAAAAGAGTTGTTGTATTCAAAATGTTTTTAGCTGAGAAACAGGCAACCAACTAAACTCTGAAAAAAAGACATGTGTATGTTACATTAGTATAAAATTCTATAGAAGTGAAATGGAAACGCAAGTTTAGAGACAAAAAGAAAGAAAACAATGAACACTTGCCCAATGTTTAAAAAGTACATGACCATGATTTTTTTTTAAATAAATGATGGTGATTTTCAAATTGGTATGGTACTGAGAGGACACTTAGGAAAGTAAATTTAAGATTTATTTTTAAATGATAGTAGTTTGAAATAAAATTATATGCCCCAATTACTCTTTTTGCTACTATTAAACCTATTATTAGATGTTTAGATGTTACTCTGAGAATGTATGAAGGTTTGCTGAGTTTTTTGAGTCTCTTCACAGGTACAAGTGAAAAAATAAGTTTGAAGAGCACTACTGTAGCCATGCAAAGCACCCCCACTTCTAAGTGTGTGCTGAACCCTCCATCTGCCAGTTCTGCTCTGGAATGCTCTCCTACGTCTGCCAAGCAAACTCTTGCTTATCCTTCAATTCCCATCTCAAGCCTCAGCCCCTCTGGAAACTCTTTGTTAATACTTTCAGCACAATTAGGCACTTTCCTTTCTATGTTCCTGCCTAACTTCATGTATGGTGCCAGCACATAGTATTATAAATCTGTATTACATATCTGTCTCCCAATCACGCTGTGCACCCCTTAAGAGCAGACTGTTTTCATTATTCTATCTACGGCATTGCCACAAAACACAGTCAAGTTTTTCTTTGAATGAATCAATGATGATGAGTATGGTATCCAAGGCTTATAAAAGGACTGGTTTATGACTAACTTAAGTGTTCTGCTTTTAAAGATATGTTTTCAATTCAGGCATTGTTTACCATGGCTAAAAATGTTCAAACTACTGAATATTAGAGCTCAAGAGGATCCCACTCATTCATCTACCTGCAAAAAGATTTTTCTTTGTGTTAACACAGCATTGAAAGCACAAAATCATACGAAAGGGCAGAAATGGTGTTGATGGCAAATCACGATGACAAATTGCCTTGGTCTTTCCACATAGTGACTTAAGCCATTGATAGTCAGAAACTGGATTCAGTCTTCAAACTTTCAGGCTAGTGTGCTTATCTGCCAGGTCATTCAACAGACCCTGAAAATGTAGGTCCTTTACATGCTGACACAAACAGATAATCCCATCTTGAGTCTCAAAAAGGCTCTATTTAGAAAATTCTGAATGTCTTCCTCTATCATGTTATGTCAGCTGTCTGTACTACTCTACACCTGATTTTAGTCAATACAGTTCCTTTGTTTAATCAGCTATGACTGAACAAGAAGAAATAAATAAGAACACAATTTTCTATTGAATCAGATCTGTGAGCTGTTCAGTCTAGTCTTTTACTTCTGAAAAGCACATTAACAATCATGTTGTAGGGGAGTACAATTATTTCTCAAAGGATTAAGAATAAAATATAAATATCCCTTGCTTCTTTGAAGGGATAGTGATTTGAAGTCAGTGATTCATGAGACAATTTAAGCATTTCTTGAAATCATTTAAATGTAATACTTTTACTCATCTATACCTTCATTCAATGATCACTCACAGAGCACCTGCTATATGCAAAGAACCTTGCTTATTTATAGAGACCATAGATGTCTATCAGATTTCACCAGTTTTTACATGCAGTTGTGTGTGTGTGTGTTTGTAGTTCTATGAAATTTATCACATATACACAGTTATGTAATCAACACCACAGTCAAGATACTGAGCTGTTCTATCACTATTAACATGTCCCACCTACTATCCTTTATGTCACAAATACATCCATACTCTTCTCAACCTCCGACCATGTATTGCCTCCTCATTTTTAAACCCTGGAAACCACTAATTTGTTCTTTATCTCTAGAAATTTACCATTTTGAGAATGCTGCAAATGTGAAATGTTACACCATGTAACTTTTGAGATTGGCTTTTTTTTTTTTTTTTTCACTTAACATAATGCCCTTGAGATCCATCCAAGTTGTTGCATGCATTAACACTTTGTGGAGTAGTATTTCATTGTGTGGATGTACACAGTTTGTTTAAGCAGTCAGCACTGAAGGACACTTTTGTCATTTCCAGTTTGGGGCTACTATATAGAAAATAGAAAGCTGCTATGAAGATTTATTCATGTACAAGTTTTTTAAGTGGATATATATATTTTCATTTCTCTAGGATTAATGACCAGGAGTCCAATTACTGGATTGTATGGCAAGTGTAAAATATCTAGAATCTGTGGTTTGATATCGTTTGTCAGTTTGCAAGATTCTCAGTCATTATCTCTTTGAATATTGTTTCTGCCCACAATTTGTTTTTCTTCTTCTAGAACTCCAATTTACAATAGAAATTTTTCATGGAGTCTTAAATGTTACCTGAGATTTCTTCTGTGTTTTCACAGCACTTCCTTTTTCAGAGCTTCAATTTGTAAATTTTCTACAATGGTCTAGTTTTTAAATTCTTTCTTCTGTTCATAAACTCATCTATTAATTTCTTAATTTTTCTTACTGGTATCTATTTTTAGTTCTAAAATTTCCATTTGATCCACTATTAGAGATTCCAGTTCTCTGAAGAAACTATGCATTTTCATCTATTTTTACATATTAATCATAGTTAAAGCCAGTGCCCAATAATGCCAATACCTGGATAAGTTTTGATTGTGTATGATTTGTTTGTTTGGTTTATCATCATTTGACCCTGTCTCCTGAAATAGTTGATATCTCTTTATTGACTGCTAGACACTGTGCATGAACAATTGTAGAGGCTTTCAATTATGTCTTTCTCCAAAGAATATTTAATTTCTTTTTCTAGGCAGTTAGAATATAGGCAGATAAACTTCCTCCAAACAGGGATTAAGAGTGTTTCAGGAGGAAACATAAAAATTTTAGAAGATAACATTGAAAAAACTCTTCTAGACATTGGCTTAGGCAAAGAGTTCATGACCAAGAACCCAAAAGCAAATGCAACAAAAACAAAGAAAAGTAGATAGGACGCATATCAAAACCACTACCACATTACTCCTGCAAGAAAGGCCATAATTTAAAAATATCAAAAACTAATAGATGTTGATGTGGATGTGGTGAAAAGGGAACACTTTCACACTGCAGGTGGGAATGTAAACTAGTACAACTACTATGAAAAAACAGTATGGAGATCCCTTAAGAACTAAAAGTAGATCTATCATTTGATCCAGCAACCCCACTACTGGGTATTTACCCAAAGGAAAATAAGTCACTATATGGAAAAAAACACTTGCACACACATGTTTATAGCAGCACAATTCACAATTGCAAAAATATGGAACCAGCCCAAATGTCCATTAATCAATGAGTGGATAAAGAAAATGTGGTATATGTATATACCATGGAATACTACTCAGCCATAAAAAGGAACAAAATAATGGCATTTGCAACAACCTAGATGGAGTTGGAGACCATTATTGTAAGTGAAGTAATTCAGGAATGGGAAACCAAATATCATATATTATCACTTATAAGTGGGAGCTAAACTATTAGGATTTAAGATGTAAGAATGACACAATGGAACTTTGGGGACTCAGGAGGAAGTGTGGGAGCAGGGCGAGGGATAAAAGACTACACACGGGTACAGTGTACACTGTTTGGGTGATGGGTGCACCAACGTCTCAGAAGTCACCACTAAAAAGTTTATCCATGTAACCAAACACCACCTGTTCCCCAAAAAACTATTAAAACGTTTTTAAAAGTGTTTCAGGCTAGATTTTAGACTTTGTATAAGCTGTGCTACTTTTGTTTACCCTTGCGCAGAGGGTGTCTCAGAGCCCCTTCTCCTCGACAAGGCCTCAACTTCCAATTTTCTATCTTCTGTTATGAGAATCCTAAAATCACTGTTTGGCTTTTTAATCTCTTAGAAGTTATTTTCTACGTGTTTTCTTGCCCAGTGGCCCTGAGAATGTAAGTTTAGTAACGAACAAATATCTTAAAATAAAATCACAATCAGAAAATCAGGCTTACTTTTTGTGATTTCCATTTCTCTAGGATCCTGGTCCCTCAAGTTTTGGTTACCCTGAAAACCTGAACTCTTAATTTTTGTCTTGAGACCAAAGCAAGCTCTAGGCTGCTGCTCTCTGCTCTGCCTCTATGTCTTCCACTGAGAATTTGGCAATTTCCCTGAAAGGAAAAAGACTGAATTATATACAGGACTCACTTCAACGCATTTTTCTTCTTTCTGGGATTGGACTCCTCATATCCTTGTTGCCTTAGCCAGTCTGATGCCTTCAAATAAATAATTTTAAAGTATTTTATCCATTTTTTATAGTTGAATGAGTCTTGCCAATGCCCAATTCTAATAAAGTTAGAAAACATTCAATGGTATGCCCCAGCCTAACAATTCTTATCAAGAAGTCATCATTTGTCTCCATAATGGCCAAGAAGATAATTTTTTAAGGTCTTTTAACCAAATAGATTCAGTTCCTGTTGATAGACTTGGGCCTCATGGAAGCCACTGCTGGGTAAATCTTGCTGTCAGGACCTCCATAGACATACACCAGAAAGGTTACTATTGGTGATTGGCGTGTGCACCAAGTTGGAGATATTTTCTTATAGTGTTATATGCCCCCTCTGCTACTGTTGCTTTTGATTAGCGTAGCTCAAAACACCCGTACTCACTATTAAATGAATTACAGGAATATGACTTTCTAGTCCACTCATGGCTACCAGGAAGACTAGAATGACCCACACTAGCTTTCATCTGGAAAGCACAGGGGTGTCTCCAGCTTACATAACCATCTTGGAAATGTATGACTGAAATCTATAGCCCCTTTCTGTCAGCTGTATCAAAAATCCTTTAGAACTTTTCCTGAAACTAATAGCCATGAAGTGCAGCCTATGACTTACAAATTTGTTTTCTGATAGGCCCAACAAAACATCTCATCCCACCCAGAAACCTCTCTTTCCCTAGTTTTTCACTCATAGTAATTGTAGATAAATCTGAATGCCTTCTTTGGTTTATACTGGATCCCTGGAAATATCAGGTCCTTACTTGAGGAGCCTGACAGTATGTTATTAACACACACAATGCTCTTGCCTTGGTAGCCTCAGGCCAACACTAACATCACAAATTTCTGATTTCTGATGTACTGAGAACTAAAAATACAGTTTAGTGATAAAAGGGTTCTAAAACTGAATCAGATACTATAGAGCCAATGAAACCCAGCTATGCATGCTAGCAAAGCATTTAATTTGGATTCTTACATGTTTAATTTGTTATACATATATGTGTATATATACATTAGCATATATCCTCCATTTGCTGGTATATATAACCCTTTTGAATCTCAACCTGATTCACTCTGTGGATTTTCATCACTATTTCACACTTGAACAGCAACTCTTTTTTTTTTGGTCTATCGCTAACGCATTGCTCATCTTCCTCCTTCCCCAATCTACAACACTGGTTATCTTTTGAATACTTGCTCATATTTTCTATGATTGTCAAGTCAATATGTTCTAGACTTCACTATGACCAGGTATTTGATGTATACAGCATTATGTTCTATTACTTTAATTTATTCCTCTCTGCTTCTTATTTGATTACTAGGAAGACCAACTTTGTAGTACCTTTTAAAAATCACTCATAAAATTGTTTCCAGTCTGTCTAACCATTCTTTTTCTAACACAAAATATTACTTTCAATTATAGTAACTTATTTTAAAATAAATTTTTATAGAATGCTATCTAAGACTTTTTGGAAATGTATACTAATTATGTTCAATAATTACTCTTTATCCATATGTTTATAAAACGGATGTAATCACTCTTATTGCTTGCTCAGTAAGATTTCCCTTTATAATAATAAGACATTGTAAAAACGATTGTCTTTTTTGTGTTCAGTAGTTGCACTTGGTGTTAAGGCATCCACTGTTTTCCCCGGTGAGCAGGCAAACCCCACTTTTTGAATTTCCTGGGATTTCCTCAGGAGTCCACACCATACAAGAAGCCCACCAGTCTTCTGGAACAGTGATCACTGTACAGCAGGTTTCACAGTCCAGCCACCTTCTTGATAATTTGATAGTTCCCCACTTGGGGCTCTGCAAGACTTAAAATGATCTTATTCTATTCCAGCAATTTATTTTCATCTAAATTATAGATTCAGACTAGAACATTCTGAGCATTTGCCATTGCTTGCTCTAATATGTCTTACTTTCCTATATTGAAACATTTTGACAGGCTCTACCAAGAGCCATTCTCAGTGCAAAGCAGTTAATTCACTGTGTACATTTACTTTTTTTCTGTCTTTCTTTTTTCCCCAAACTTATTTTCACAAGCTTCCTTCAATCTTCTTTGTTCTTTCCTACCATGTTTGGTCTTCATTTCACTTACCCAAGTGAGTGACAGCGTCCTTGTCCCAAGGCCAGGTGGCAGCACCTGCAAGGTCTTCCCGCACTGAGCTGGCAAAGTAGATGTTGAGGAAGTGAGTACTGTTCAGCTGCAGGGCCTCCTTCAGCTCCTTCACACTCATGTATGCCCTAGAGAGCATGCCAGATGAGAAAATGTCACAGCAAAGAATTGGTACTTAGAGAATAGCAGAGCCAGACTTAATCAGATTCCAATGGCACTCCCAGCCAGCATTACCTTTTGGAGGGACATGGGGCAGAGACCAGCCTGTCATGAAGACCAGAAGAAAAGGCATTAATACACATTTGGGATGCTCATACCAATAAATGGTATAATGACTTTTTAAAACACTATAATGTTTGTATGAATACTACATATTTAACATCATACTCAATTCCCTACCCTACACCCAGATTATTTCTTCAAGATAAACCTAATGATCCCATGAATTCTTTGTCTTGAGAATTATTCTCAGGCCACAGTGAAGAAGGCCTTCCAACTCTCAGTTTCTTGTTCTTTCCATCACATTGCATGATCCTTGAATTCCAGTTCAATCTCTTTTTCAGTGTATGCCTACTTCAAGCATTATTTTTTAAAAGAAAAAGGGAAATAGAGGATAGAAAACATAAAGTAAAAGAGGAAAAAATGAGATGAGTTAAAATCAGGGAAGGACATAATAAAGCTACTGCAAAGAATAACAATTATATAGACATCTCTCTTTCTAGTCCCTTAATCCATAGAAACTCTACCCTACTCCTATTACCTTATGATATTTACCAAGTATGTTTATTGGTGACTTTGAAAGCACTAGGCAATATTATGTTTGCATTGATGCACAGAATTAAAGGTCTGTTAAAAACACATGACTTGTGGCTTATAGAAAAGGACACAAACATTTGGTCTCTTTCTAAACTCACATATAGTCAAAGACCTTTAGCTTCTCAGCATCAGTGAAACTTAAAACTTTACCATAAGCAAACAGTGCGTTTCTATTCTCACTGAAGTGTTATTTTAAGAAGGAACAACTAAACCAGAGCTCAATGGCCCCTTAGACTTACTAGATGCTCCCCACAGTGGCCATGGTCTGCCATTCCAGAGATAGGAATGTTCTTATCACAGCGCCAGCTGGGCAGACAGCCTGTCCACACAGGTTGGAAATTTCCTTTACAGATTATGCTTTGTTGATGCTATTCTAGTAGACAAGCTGCAGACACCGAAATCTACCACCCCAGAAGCTCATGTTAGGAGAGCATGACCCTTCCCCTCTAGCTTGCTCTGCCTTCCGACTGTTGATGCCATCTATTTCATCCAAGTGTAGGATGTGCTGGCAAAATCACCTGAGAAAGGGCAATCCCAAAGATTGTTTATTTGTTTTCTGGAACAGAACCAAAAACGGGAATAAAAGGAAAAACAAAACAAAACAAAAAGATCTTGCTTTAGAACCAAAGATGTTTGGGAGAAAAGGGCTTTTAAAATACCATCTTTCATTGACTTATAATATCTTGGAAAACTAGCTCTCAGCTGCAAGAAATCATCCAAACTCCAAGAGATGACGTCATATGTGATCGGGGGATAGTTCTCCTGCTGCTTTCCTGAAGACAAAATGTTTTCTGAGTTGTTGCCTGGTTTTCCCGAGACATTAGCCACATTCTCTTTTACTTTCTCCTTTATTAGAAATAAGTATAATTTCCTTTATTGACAAATTGATGATTTGGGGGTGATGATGATATCAAGTGAGTCTTCAACATGGAGATGTTTCAATAGGTCAGAAGGTAGAGAGGGGAAGAGAAAAGAGAATAAAATAAATGAAAAGAAAAAGAAAGAGAAGAAAAGAAAAGAAAGGGGAAGAGAGAATCAGAGACTGAGCATGGGCTCAGCTTAGGGTACCAAGGAAGAAAAGCCATACTCTTTCTCTGTTCCTATTCTTGGGTTCCAATTAAAATTGGGAGTTGGTAACTTGACAGCTTTCTCTCTCTTCTCTGCAGGCACTTCTCCAGCCTCCCTGCTCCTGGCATGGCTTATTTTGGCTATCTGTGTGCTACTGGCTTCTTTGCCTGCCATCTACCAGTCTTGGACACCATCCTCCCATCCTCCCTCAATCCACCAGTTCCACTAATTTCTCTTGAGGAACCTCCAAGGGGCCTCCTCCTCCACCCCCAACCTCATTAGCTGGTTCTCCTCATCTTCTTTTTCTTCCTTGCCCAATCCTCTCTCCAGTCATAAATTACCCTTCCAGATGACAGTATTTATGTCATGCTGGTGGCAAACTGGGTATGGTTACTCAGACTCCTGTATTTCCTGGAGATAGAGATATATGTCATCAAGTATAAGGGAGAGAATAAATTTTAAAACTCTAGAAAGAGTCATTAATTGAATTGATAGAAGAAACCTTTATTTTGCTGGAAACAAAGACTACTATCCAGACTTTCCTCTAAACCAGTGAGAGCAAACATGCAGAAGTCAGTGTGTCTGATTTGCATGCAGAATGCTCTGTCTATTGCAACACAGGTAACCATTTCAAAAGTTAATCGGAACTAATGAAGATATATGTCTTAGCTTCTCAACCAATATGACCAGAACCCAGTTCATGGGCTTAGGATGAGAAAAAATGGACATTATTTTCAAATTTAGAGATTAGCACCTTACTTCAGAAATGATTAAGAGATAGACTTGCCATTCAAATTAGCTTAATATTCAAGGGAAGGCAGAATGCCACACATAAATGCAGTGAAATGCATAAGGGGCATGCACTGACCAGAACTTTGTATTAAAAGGGGATAAACTGCATTAATCTGCTTAATTTCTGCCAGGACCTACCTTTCCTCATGCTCTGTACACTCTAGATAAGGATACTCACTTACATGTCTCCCTGAAGGAGTCAGAGTGACCAAAGTTATGTCTTGGTTTTTATAAATATTATCTCAGTAATAGGCTGTCCTTGGGGCTGACATATCAAGCTGTTCTGCCCCATTACTCAGGCTTGTTAGTTCTGACATGCCCTATGGAGAGTGCACATCTGCTTCACCATTCTATGACTGTCACCTACTGGTTTGGGATTAGCCATTGCCGGGTTTCCAGTCTACCATGTTTCATTGCCTCCCTGCCTTAGTGTATTCTCTTCGGCTTCTGCCATGCCCCTGACAGCTGGCTCTCCAGTCACATCCCAGTATCTAAATGTACACACAAACTGCAACTACTGCTTAGTTCCCAACTAAACAAAGTAAAAGTGTAGGAAAAGTGATTCTTTGTGCTGTAGTTTATTAGTCAGTTAAAAAACCCCATAGTACTTTGATAGAAATTATTCATGAAGGAAGCCAGAAATAAGCAAAAGATCCTGAGCTGTCTGCTGTCTGAAGGAAGTTGAATCAGTATCAAAAACTGGCATGTAGAAAACAAGACATAAAGGATGGATGTGCACCTTGAGACTGGAACCCACAGCCCCACTTCCCACAGTCAAGAGTAAACCCACGCCAAAGGAGGAGCCTGACTGCACTCCACAGTTGATACGGCAGCCACCTGCAGCCACCTGCAGAAGGAAAACAGATACCCCTAAGGACCTTCAACCAATTCCCCTCACAGAAGCAACGTGTGCCTCATAGACATTTGGGTTTGGTTAAGCCTAAGGCTTCCTGTTATTACTGTAAAATACAGTTCTCTATCCAAAATATGCAGGAAGGTCCCCTGCCATTCCCATCCCCTATCCACTCTCTCACTATGTCTCTTCTTTCTAGGGAATATCACCTTTGACCTGATCCGCCACCCCATTCACTGGGCCCACACCTTGGGACTTGCGGGCCCCTGGAAGCATTCTCCAGGCTGCTCAGTGCAACCTCAAACACATAGTTTTCTCTGTTCCTGTAAAATTCCTTTTGCTCTTAGGTGCATGGAACTCTACTCATCCCCATATACTCACTTCCTTTCATTTTTTGTTTTCTGGTTACTGTTTTCTGGTTTCTGTTTTCTGGAGTAAAGAGCTCCAGTACCTGATTCCTGGGCTCTCCCCTTACTCCACCTCCTATCATCACCTGAGGAATTTCAACACTTGTGTGAAGCATCCACTGAAAACACAGTCTTATT
>NW_012119487.1:7157306-7203696 GCF_000951035.1 Colobus angolensis palliatus | reverse complement strand
ACACACACACACACACACACACACACATATTTACTTCCTTACCTATTTGTATTACCTTTCCCCTGATCCCACAAGATGAGGTTTTCTGAGAAAATCCTAGCTAACACCCTCTCCTTTTTCTTCTTCCTTTCCAATTCAAACTTCTTAAAGGAATAATTTTTTCATCTCCCATTCACTTTTTTTCCATGTACCTCCTAATCCCACTATAAACTGGCTTTCATCTGCACCACTGTATCAAAATTGCTTTCATTAAAGTTGTCATTGACTACTTAAGTTTCTCTGCCCAGAAAATTAAAAAAAAAAAATCATTCTCTTATTGGAACTTCTTGTTGCATTTTTATATTATTAGTTATTTCTCCCTCCAAAAACTCTCTACTTCCTTTGCTTTCATTGCAATGCTCTTTCCTGGTTCTCCTCCTGCTTTTGAGACCAACAATCTCAGTCTCCATTGTGAGTTTCTCTTTTCCATTCTAATTTTTAAAAGTTATTTCCCAGGGTTCTGTTTGTGGTCCATTCTTTTCTCACTCTCCATGCTCACCATTGGGAACCCTTCTATTCTTAAACTTCAAAGCACCGTGACTATTCGAGTAACTCCTTAACATAAATGTAACTAGTCCTACCTCTCCTCTAAGATTAGATTCTTGTTCTTTTCCTAGCAATTCAATATTTCTACCTGGTTTGTGCACAGAAACCTTGAAGTCAGCATGTCAGTGTAATTGGTGGTTCTATCTGATTACAAAAGAAAGTCAGACAAAGTGAATTTCAATGCATCTGAAATAACATTCCAGCTGGTGAATCTGTTGACTTGTTTTTCCATGAGTAGATTTGCAAGAAAGGTTGAGTTTTGGATAAATACAGAGAAAATATATGCCTGTGTCCATGGAAAGATTTAAAAATCAAGGACAAGAGAAGGAACACATTGGCATTTTGTCCTCTACCTAATCTTACAAACTGGATTCTGAGCTTTTTAGGAAGAAACAAAACTTCATAAAAAAAAAATTTGTAAATCCAGGATAGACAAGCAGTTCTGCTTGAAGTCCTAATAACAAAACAAAGTACTAATGAGGATAAGGGTTGCTGTCTCCATTTCTGGCAAGAATTAAGGGACGTCAGCACCATTCTGACTCTTGAGAGTTTTACAGCCTTGGATTGCATCAGGTGCCAACTCTCTAAGGCCAGCTTTTCCCCAGAGAAATAGGGCAGAGCATCATCTGGAAATGCTGAGTGTCAGCAGACAAGGTAAATACCATTGCCAGTGTTCAACGATAAATAGCAGGAGAGCCACGGAACCAGTGGGCATGAATTGTAAAGGCACACCCTTCTGGAGACTCCAAAAAGGTACACTGTATAAGGATAAGATTTTATAGTTACACATTGAGCTAATGTAATTTAACTGTTAATGGTAGTATGAGCTCATTCATGCCCACAGCATTATGTGGACTGTGGATATTCAGTTTATCTCTAAGACAATGCTCACAGTCTTCCCCACACCCATTTCTCCTCCCTGGTCCCTCTCTGAAGTGGTGCCACTTCGAATACTCTTTCTATGACACCAGTAGAAAACACAAAATTCCTCCCTCATTCCTTGCTCTCCTTCACTCCACCCCCTCAGTACAATCAACCAACTGCTGATGACCCCAGAAAGAAGAGACATGGTGGTGAATCTTGTTTCCCTTCTGAAAGCCACACAAGAGACCAGACAGTATCATCACCAGAACATCATCAACCAGGAATATATTTGTTTCTTGAAATTCAAATGTGGAAAACCTGACAAGACATTATACACAAAATATTAACTAATGTTTGCTAACTCATGTAGAAATGAATACTACTAGAAGCAAAATGGAATTTTCTCTAGAAATATTTGTGTTGTAAGAACTTGAGGCTGAAATAAAAGAAATAATCAGAGATTGAAAGGACTCAAAGTCTAGTGTCATAACACTTTAAGGTAGTCAGAATAATGCCCTCAAGGATGTCTGTGTCCTAGTCCCTGGAAGCTGGGAATATGTCATCTTGCATGGCAAAAAGGACTGTTTAGATTTGACTAAAAGTATAGGCCTTGAGACGAGATTATTCTGGATTATCCCAGTGGACCCAATCTAATCATACAAGTCCTTAAAAGCAAAGAACTTTTCCTACGTGTCATCAGAGAAAGAGATGTAGTGACGGAAACAAGATCAGAGAGAGCTAGAATGCAGGCTTTGAAGAAGGAGGAAGGGGCCCAAAGCGAAGGAATTCAGGCAGCCTTCAGAAACTGGAGAAAACAAAGCAATAGATTGTCCTCTAGAACTTTCACAAAGGCATGCAGCCTTGTTGACATCCTGATCTTAGCCTAGTGAGATTTATGTTAAATTTCTGACCTACACAAGTACAATACATTCATGTTATCTTAAGTCACTTTGCTTACAATAACTTATTACAGCAAGAATCGAAAGCTAATACATCTCTTTTCACTTCAAAGTAATACCATTGGAAAATAAAAGAGCATAAAGAGAGCGAACATCTGGCTTTAAAAGATGGTATCAAAGGAAAAGATTTGTTTAAAAAAACACCCTGAGACCAGAATTATGGACTCAAGAGGAGGAAAAGAATGTACTCCACCACTCCAGTTTTTGGCAATATTTTACCCACCATATCAAGAGAGCCATATAGTAAAATTTATTTAGAAGGGTAGGATAAAAATAGATAACTCATCATGTACAGATAATTAGAAAGACAAAATATAAAGCACACAAAAGAGAAGTGTAGTGAAAGAGGTCCCCAGGAGAACTTGAGAGAAAACGGTCAAGAGGGAGCCAGTGTGTCAGGAGCACAGGCTCTCAGGCCGGAAGAACTTAGTCCCTAGACTCACCTCCTCCACTCAGTGGCTATGTGGCATTGGCAAGGCACCTACCATCAATGTATCTCAGCTTCCTCAACTGTAAGATGGGAATAATAAAAATAACTATATGAAAATATAGTAACTAATATATAAATATATAGTTATAGTAACTAATGAAAATAACTACATGAAACCCACCTCATACAGTTATCGGCAGGTAAAAAATGGATAACATCTTCATAAATGTGACACTTTATAGTGTCACACATACACATTCAATAAATTTTATTATGAATATCAATACCTATGGTTTCAAATATCTACTTAGCCAGAAACAAAGTTCAAAAATCATAATGTAGGAAAGCAAGTGTTATCTCCAAGACTTGGCGAGAGCTAATCATGGCTTATGTCTAAGGAGCAGGTATACTTTGCTTAAAAGAAGCAATGGAATGGAGGCAATCCCACAGTGCAGAAAGGAAGAAAGCACACTTCCATTCAAGCCCTAAAGTCAATCCATGATGGGAACCTTTCAACAACAACAAAACAGAAATGAAACTCTCCTGTGCACAAACTACTGTTGGCCTGGTAAGACACAGAGTAGTGTGGAACTTCCATTAGTGCTTTTGAAACCTCCCAAAGGCAAGTTCCAAAATGGTCACAGAAGAGGGATACAGTGATTAACCCCAACCTCAAGTGAGATGATCCCTGCCTGAAGTCTGCTTCTGCTAATAGCAACAGCACCTCCAATAAATACTTTTCTTGACTCTCAAAAATTTCAAGAAACAACAAAGAGATATAATAGTTTGATTTTAATTCTCACTAATAAGAAATAACTAGCTGGTGATGTTGAGTGAGTAAATTTCCTTATTGAAATAAACCTCTATATTTTTAGTATTTACAGCAGCCCAGGCTGATAACACTAAAATTTCAAGCTTTAGTAAATTAGATTTCCAAAAAGGAAATGATTCAATGCCTAGGACTCTTAAGGGGAAAATGGCCCTTTGGAGGTGGAAGGATAGAAACCTTAAAAATCAATTTAATCTTAGATTGTCCCAATAAAACAGAAAGGAGATATAAAACATCAAAAAGAACCAGGTATTAAAAGAGAACTATCTGGGAAGCTAAAATTTTAAGAGAACACGTGTAGATTTTGGAAGGAGTAATAGCATAAAATGGTTAAAAATAGAGCAAAAAAATAAAGCCTTGAACCAACATAAGCATGAAAAAATACAAAGAATGATAAATTTTAAAATGTATTTGTTTCAGAGCATTGATAAAAATAGAATATACTGATACAGAAGGGAAAAGAAAAACAACCTGAACTCTTAGAAATCTGCCTTGCTACCAAGATGAATAATTATTAAAGTGGAAATCCGCTCAATAATTTATTTACCTGGTACCACTTATTTACTACTAATAATAATAGTGATCACAATTAATTCAGTCCCAACTGTATGCCACATGCTTTGTATATATTTTCTCTTGTAAATCTCATAACAACTTTATGAGGTTAGCACAATTACTTCATTTTACAGAAAAGAAATTAAGGCTTTCAGAGGTAAAGTGTCTTCCCTCAGATCACACAGATTGTAATTTTTGGCGGAAAGTTTTAAACCTGGATTCCTCTAATTCTAAAGCATGCATTCTTTCTTCTAACCTTAAATTGGTTTCCGTTATTATCTGCAAGTCACTGTGCTAGACTCTGGCAATGAAAAGATACAGAAGACACCGCTCTTGTTTTCAAGGAGCTCAGTCAATGAGCAAGACAATTATGTGAACAAATAATTAAAATACAATGTGACAGGCACCATAATAGAAGTGTGTACAAAATTATATGAAAGAACAAAGGACAGAGTGAAAAATATGCTTAGATAATCAAACATTAATAAGACACTGTAGAATTTTGTGGTAGATCTTGTGCGTTAGTCAGCACATAATTATTCCACCTTCCTTCTAGTCTGTCTTACTGTTCCGGAGGACAGAGAAGCTAAATTTTACATTTCTGCAGCTTCTTTGCACCCAGGGATTTGGAGGAGATTTACAGTCTACCATCAGTAGCTCTTCATGTTAGAGCTAAAAGGTGACTGTGAGATGATCCCCTTGCTTCTCACTGCCTTCACTGACTTTGCCTGCAATGGCTGGGCAATAGTGTTCTGGCATCCAGCCATGAGCAATGTGGGTCTTCAGAGACAAGCTATGGGGCAAACCCTCTTTGCTGGTGTGGATCTATTTAGGCACAGCATGACTTAGCAATGGCATCAGTGGTTTCTTGATCTCCAGACAGCTGCTGGCCAGCGTGTCCCTGAAACTGGTAGTTCTAATGGTAGCTTCAGAATTCCCACTTCCCTTTCTGTGGCAGGTATAGCAGTTCCACTTGCAGACCAGTTCCATAATCTTACTCTGAGAGATAGTTCTAGATATCCAACCTAAATTCTACTACTCTAGCCCTTACAAAGATTTTGGAAGCAATTCAATTCCTGTATTTAATCCCTTTTTGGTTAAAATAGCTACAGTGGTTTCTGTTTTTTGCAACTATATCTTGACTGATTCAGAGACATTATTCCAACTGTGTTTTCAATATTTGATATTCATTCTCATTGTAGAAAGGCCAGGAAAGATATATTTAAGCAAAAGAACAATGCAACAAAGAGAAATTACATTCTTCTGACTGAAGAAATAGTGCGAGAACTTTTTGAATGAATTAGTCTCCAGAATCATAGGAGTTACTCATAAGACCCCAAAAAGACCTGTTTTGGTGTTTATATAACAAATAATTCCAATCTTTGCAGATAATAGAGTGATGCAAGGAGGCTAAAGACTGAAAGATATTTCAATTCGAGATTTGGAAACTATAAATTAGTTAGCTCAATGTCAATTCCCAGAAATATTTTCAAGGCATTATTAAATAAACAAATTTTTACTACTTAGATAAGGAATAAGTAATTACTGGAACTATCATGAGCTCACCAGGAAGAAAGAATCATGCAAAACTAATCACATTTTATTGTTGTTGCTTTGATTATTTTGTTGAATTTTCTAGAGCAAGACACTGTTTTGGAGAGTGTATCCTTGATTCAACAGGACGTTGGATAGATCTCTCACGAGATCTTTATAAGGAGGGCGGAAAATGTGTATAATTATAGATTTTTTAAAATTTTTTATTATTTTTTGAGATGGAGTCTCACTTTGTCCCCTAGGCTGTAGTGCAGTGGCCGAATCTTAGCTCACTGCAAGCTCCGCCTCCCAAGTTTACATCATTCTCCTGCCTCAGCCTCCTCAGTAGCTGGGACTACAGGTGCCTGCCACCTTGCCCGGCTAGTTTTTTGTATTTTTTAGTAGAGACGGGGTTTCACCAGGTTAGGCAGGATGGTCTCGATCTCCTGACCTCGTGATCCGCCCGTCTCGGCCTCCCAAAGTGCTGGGATTACAGGCTTGGGCCACCGCGCCCGGCCTATAATTATAGATTTATAACAACTCACATTAAATCCTGGGACTGCCCCCAAAATAGTTGTTATATACCTAGACCCAGATATCTGTATTTGCCCCTATTTCATTCAGTAATTTAATCAATGTCTTGCAAGAATTCAAACGATGTAAGTTTGTCAAATTTGCAAATGACATGACTGTTAAATTGGCCTCAAAAAAGTCATAATTATGAGAGTAAACTCAGAAAGTAAAATCTAAAAGTTTCTGATGTAAAATCTACACTTAAGCACACACACACATAAACAATTACTAAAATACAGCATTAGAAACTCTGGGTTTAACACCAATCAATGGGAGGAAAATGCCTATAGCTTTCAGTTGCCAACAGTGTTCCATGGCTCTCCTGGGGGAAAATGTATAGACTCTTAGGCTGCAATCCTAGGCGCAAACACTGTGTACTGCCACGAACAGATCTGTCCTGGATCAGTGCTATGCTTCTTTAAGGACATTACAACTTTGGAAGACATGCCCAGAAGAGGTATACTAAAAAGGAGGAAAATCTGGCAACCATGCCATGTGAAGAATAGTAGAAGAAATGGTGCACATTTAGTCTAGATGCCAGGGGTGGGGGCAACCTTAAAATTGTTTAAATATTTGAAAGTTGATTTCATGTAAGAGCCTCACTCTGTGCAGCTCCAGAGGAAAAACTGGGGCCAATGAGCAAAATTATACACATCCATATATTGCCTCAGTATACAGAGAGACTTACCAAATTATAGTTATTAAGAAATGACATCCTTAACACTAGAAATATTTAAGCAGCAGCTAATGGGTTATTTGGCAGATATATTAAAGAGATAAGTTCTTATATTAAGCAGAATACTAAATTGAACCATCCTTTAAATTCTAAATTGTCACAATCTTGAAGATTAAACACATTCTCATTATTTCAATGATTATCTTAATACAAATGATTTATGTATCTGTATATCCTCTTTTTAATTTTCTTATACTTTTTGAATGCACCTACTGGGGTAGCTATTGTTATGAGTTAAATGTGTCCCCCACAAGATGTTGGAGTCCTAACCCTGAATACCTGTGAAGGTTGCCTTATTTGGAAATAGGGTCTTTGCAGATAATCAAGTTAAGATGAAGTCATTAGAGTGGGCCCTAATCTAATATGACTATGCCCTTTTAAGAGGAAATTTGGACACAGGGACAGATTCACATAGAGGGAAGATTATGTGGAGACACAGAATGAATGTCAGCTACAAGCCAAGGAATGCCTGAGACTACTAAAAGCTAGGAGATGAACCTGGGACAGAATCTCCTTCACAGCCCTCAGAAAGAGCCAACCCTGTTGATCTTGGACTTATAGTTCCAGACCTGTGAGACAATACATTTCTGTGATTTAAGCCCCCCAGTTTGTGGGGCTTTGTTACAGCAGCCCTAAGAAACTAATATAGCCCTCATGACCTCAGTCAACAGGTCATATATCTCATTAGTATAATCCTCCTACCCAACCCATATCTCCATTCTTAGTTTTCTTTTTTATTCATGCCATAAAAATTCTGCTAGTTGCTTAGCTTAAGCTACAGCTAGACACTTATACATCCAAATATTTACTAAATTCTATAGAATTTCCTTTCCCAAAGTCTAATGTATAATATATCTGCATTTTTCCTGTCCCACTGCCACTATCTGGAATAGATTCTTTACTTCTGATGTTCAACAATGTCTTCTTATTTTTCTGTCTCTAATATCACATCCATTCTAGTCCACCCTGTACAGCATCAAAACTGATGTTCTTCTGTCTACTCTTGATACCCCATGACTTACATAATAAAGAACTTAGATTTTCTTTTAGTTTCCTTTGCTCAGGTATGGCCAGTACCACTGTGGCATTGATTGAATGAGTGGATTTACTCATTAACACCAAGTATGGCTTTGCTTTTTTATCTACCTCCCTGCTTTGCTGATGCTGTCCTCCTTCTACATCTTTAATTATCAAAATTCTAACTGACATTCAAGGCCTCTTTTCTATAACACCTCTTCCATGAAGCCTTCACTGATCACCCCAGTCTAAACTAATATCTATATCTATACATCTATATCTATTTGGCATATATCTGAATCCCTATGTCATTTAGCCTAATCTAAACACACAATATAGCAATAATATTTAAGCCTGCTTTGGCAATATTTGCAAACAATAAAGACCGTACTTCTAGATATTTAAAAATATATTTATATGAATTTCAATTATGCATCAACCACAATAGTATAATATCAAAAATATGTAACATCTGGAATAGATTCTTTATTTCTGATGTTCTATAGTGTATTATTATTTTTCTGCCTCTAATATCACTGGTGTTCCTCTATTTACTCTTGATACCCTGTGGCCTACACAATAAAGAACTTAGATTTCCTTTTAGTTTCCTTCCCCCAGGTGTGGCCAGCACCACTGTGGCATTGAATTAGTGGATTTCATATGTATATACATATGTATGTATATATATATATATATATATATAAAAAATAGAGAGCATTCCTTATTTCATTAGCTAGAGAAAGATCCCAGAAGGCAAGTATCATTCCTTTCTCAGCGTGATAGCAAGTTAGCACATCATCTTGCATATTATCAAGTGCTTATTCAATAGTAGTTGACTATGTTGATGCTGGAGATGGACTCCAAATGGAAAACAAGGCAGATAATCCTTCATTTTTTCCCTCTCCTAGGTTCACTGATACTGTCCTGCTGTAGAGTCCCGTATTAGGATGTTAGTCATGCAATGCCTTATTCACCTCCATAGCTTTAGCTATCATACATATGTTAATATTTTCTAAATTTATATGACACTCGGATCTACATAACCACACAGATAATAAGTAATAAGTATCTCTAATTTGATTACCACACAGGCCTCAAATTTTCACCCAAACTTGTTGTTCTTTCTGTTTCATACTGCTTGAGCTATCCAATTACTCAATTTAAAAACTGAGAAATTATTTTGGACTCTTCCTCTTCCTCACTACACTGCATTCAATTAATTGCCAATTTCTGTTGGTTCTATTTATAAATGTCTCTTAAATCCAACCACAGCCTTCTAGTAAGTTTCTCTGTTCCATGTTTTGCACCCCTTGAATACAAACTCCATGCTTTCTCAAGACTGACCTTTCTAAAAGGGCAGATCTAATCATGTTCCTTCTCTGCTTTAAGGAACTCTAAATGTCTTACTATGGTTTACAAGACTTTTCAGGATCTGGCTGCTGGTAACCTCTCAGGTATCAATCTTTCTACTTCCTTCTAACTCTCATGAATGTTTCCCTCTCTCTTATCGGGGTCACTGGGATTTTGGACCAATAGCTTCTTCCTTCCCTGCCATACCTATCTCCAGGATAACTTCTTTCCATCTGACAGATTTTGATATAGATATTAATTCTGGGAAGGCTTTCCTAATACCCTAAATCCTGGTCGGGTGCTCTTGTCCACTAGGTTTTGTGACACCTTTTACTTTCACTGCCAGAGCACCTGGCAGAATGCTGCTTCTTGAGGATTCCCCAATTAAACCACAGACTGTGGGAGTAGGAATGCTGTCTGGGCTTGTTCAGTATTGTGCCCTGAGTATGAAGCACAGGGTCTGAGACTTAGTAGTTGCTCAGTAATTCTTCTCTGAATTAATGAGTATGTCCCCCTCACCTCTAAAGTCAAAGTGTAAAGAACTTTCAATGACCAATGTTCTTATAAGACCAGTTTACTTTCTCTATTTCAATAAAACAGAAAGTCTAGAGTTCAGTTTAGTGCATGTAATGCTGTCAAAAATAACTGACTTCTGGTGTGTGTGTGTCTGTGTGTGTATATGTGAGAGAGAGAGAAAGAGATTACAGAAAGAATGCTTCGTTTGAAAACAGGATTTGAAGAAAATCTTTAAAATGTTCTAAAGCAATTGAGGAAAGAGGTTTAAGAGAAGAGAGAAGAAACACAAAAAAATGACTAAAACACTGGATGACTTCACGAGTTTTTACCATTAGCTGAGACACATCATGTCCGCTCCAGTTACCAACAATAACTACTCTTCCCGGGAAAAGCTTCCTATTTTTAACCCTAGTGTAATGTCTGTGGAATTACATTGCCCATTCCCACTCAGGCTCTGAGAGCTTATCATCATAGAGTGTTTTTGCCAAGAATCACTCTGCCCTTAGTCACCACACAAAGAGTTGTCAAAGACAGACTGGGGAGAGAGGTTGGGCTTTGGGTGTAGTTTTGTTTCTTGCTGCCTACCAGTGGCAGCAGGTCTTATATACTGCTCTTTGGAGTTTAGCTGTTTCAGATATAACTAGACTCTGTGGTTTCAGGGGATTCTATAGCAGAGCAATATCAGCAAACCTAGGAGAGGGGAGCAATGAAGTATTATCTGCCTTGTTTTCCATTTAGAGTTCATCTCCAGCATTAATATAGTCAACTACTATTGAATAAGCACTTGACAATATGCAAGATGATGTGTTAAGTTGCTGGGACCTGTGCTCAGGGAACCAGAAAAGAGAGAGAAAGTTCAATAATAAACGTATATTCAGGAAACAACAGGTGCTGGAGAGGATGTGGAGAAATAGGAACACTTTTACACTGTTGGTGGGACTGTAAACTAGTTCAACCATTGTTGAAAACAGCATGGCGATTTCTCAAGGATCTAGAACTAGAAATACCATTTGACCCAGCCATCCCATTACTGGGTATGTACCCAAAGGATTATAAATCATGTTGTTATAAAGACACATGCACATGTATGTTTACTGTGGCACTATTCACAATAGCAAAGACTTGGAATCAACCCAAATGTCTGTCTTAAGAAAATGTGGCACATATACACCATGGAATACTATGCAGTCATAAAAAAGGATGAGTTGGTGTCCTTTGTAGCGACATGGATGCAGCTGGAAACCATCATTCTCAGCAAACTATCGCAAGAACAGAAAATCAAACACCTCATGTTCTCACTCATAGATGGGAACTGAACAATGAGATCACTTGGACACAGGAAGGGGACCATCACACATTGGGGCCTACTGTGGGGAGGGGGGAAGCGGGAGGGATAGCATTAGGAGATATATCTAATGTAAATGACGAGTTAATGGGTGCAGCACACCAACATGGCACATGTATACATATGGAACAAACCTGCACATTGTGCACATGTACCCTAGAACTTAAAGTATAATAAAAATATATATATATACAAAAAAAGAACAACACATCAAAAGAAGAAAATATATTCAGAAATCTGTTTCTGAAAAAAATATATTCTGAAAATCTAAAAAGAGACAATATTAATTTTGCTTTATTTTAAAAATTAAACGTTTACTTTTGATTTATATATCCTGGGGCAGTGATGGAAGGGATCTTTTCTGAGGCTCTCAAAGCCCTTAATCTGGCCCAGGAAAAGGTGTGTAGAGTGAAAAGAGAAAAGAGGATAAAGTCTTAGGAACAGAAATTTTTATTTTTTATTTCTTTATTTGTATAATTTACGGGGAACCAGTGTAATTTTTTTACATGGATATATTGTGTGGTGGTGATGTTAGAGCTTTTAATGTGCCTATTATCCAAATAACATACACTGTATCCATTAAGTAATTTCTTATCATCCACCCCCTTTCCACTCTTCCACTCTTCCGAGTCTCCACTATCATTTCACACTCTGTGTCCATGTGTGCACATTATTTTTATCCAACTTTAAGTGAGAAGATGCCATGTGGACTGATGTAAGATGGCATCTGATTGTGGTTTTAATGTGCATTTTTCTCATGATAAGAAATGTTGCGCATTTTTTAATCTACTTGTTGGCCATTTATATGTCTTCTGAAAAATGCCTATTTACTTTCTTTGCCCATTTTAAAGTGATTATTGTTGACTTGTTTGAATTTCTTGTAGAGTCTGGGTGTTAGTTCCCTGTCAGATGAATAGTTCACAAATATTTTCTCTCATTCTGCAGGTTGTCTGTTCAATATCACAATAGATGCAGAAAAAGCATTTGATAAAAGTCAACATCACTTCGTGATAAAAACCATGAGCAAACTAGGCATAGAAGCAACATACCTCAAAATAAAAAAAGTCATATATGACAAAACCACAGCCAACATTATACTGAATGCAGAAAAGTTGAAAGCATTTCTTTCAACAAGTAGAACAAGACAAGGATGTCCACTTTCACCACTCCTGTTCAAACATAGTACTAGAAGACCTAGCCAGAGCTATCAGGCGAGAGAAAGAAATAATAGACATCTAAATTAGAAAAGAAGAGGTCAAAGTATCTCCGTTTACCAATGACATGATCTTATGTCTAGAAAACTGTGAAGACTTCACCATAAACTCTTAGATTTGGTAAATGAATTTAGTAAAGCTTTAGGACACAAAATTATCATACAAAAATCAGTAGTGTTTCTATACATCAATAATGATCAAACTGAAAAACAAATTAAGAAGGCAATCCCAATGACAATAGCTACGAAAAAAAAAAGAAGCCTAGAAATACATGTAGCCAAAGAAGCGAAAAGTCTGTACACAGAAGACTATGAAATACTGATTTATAAAATTGTAGATGGAAAAACACCCCATGCTCATGGAATGGAAGAAGTAATGTCATTAAAACAATCATACTGCCCAAGCAATCTATAGAGTCAATGCAATCTTTATCAAAATGCCAACTTTTTTTTCAAAGAATTAGAAAAGAATCCTAAAATTTGTAAGGAACAAAAATCAGCTTGAACAGCCAAAGCAGTCCTAAGAAAAAAACATAGCTGGAGGCACCACATTACCTGACTTAAAATTATACTGCAAGGCTACAGTAACCAAAATATATAAATGTATATACTTATATATATTATATCCAATATAAATACAGACTCATATATCAATGGGACAGAATAGAAACCCCAGAAATAAAGCCTTATATCTATAGTCAACTGATCTTTGACAATATCAACAAGAATATACACTGGAGACATTATAACCTTTTAAATAAATGTTGCTGAGAAAGTTGGATTGCCATATGCAGAAGAATGACATTGGACCCCTATCTATCATCATACACAAAAATCAACTAAGGATGGATTAATGACTTGAACGTAAGACTTGAAACTGTAAGAACACTACAAGAAAACCTAGGGAAAACTCTTCTGGACATTGGTCTAGGCAATGACTATGAATGACTATGATCTCAAAAGCACAGGCAACAACAACAATAATAGACAAATATGAGACTTCATTAAACTAAAAAGCTTACGCACAGTAAAAGAAATAATCAACAGAGTGAACAGGAATAGTAAGTTAAAAAAAAATAGGCAGAAGAAAAGAAACTGGCAAAGAGGTCTGAGAAACAATAATGAAGAGGTACAAAGAAATCCAGCAGAATTGGCATCTCCAAAGCCAAGGGAGAAGATCATTCTAAATGTTCCTGGCAATTCAGGTAAGAGAACAGAAAATTATCCTTCAGAAGTAGAAACAAGGAAAAGGTTGTTAACTTTGACAAATGCAATTCCAAAAGAGCAATAGAGACAGAACCAGATTGCAGTGAGTCCAAGAGAGAATGGGGAATAAGGAAGAAAAAGTATCGGGCATAGACAAGAATCTCAGGCACAAAGAAAGACTATAAGGAGGAAAGGGAAAGATAAGTCAGCACGCAGAGAAAAACTGAAAGCTTTTTATATTAAAAGACTTAATCATTACTAAATTTGTTGAAAAGGAAGAACCCAATAAAGAGAAAGAAAATGAAGAATAACAGAAAAGACCATATAAGAAAGAAAATGAGATGCAGAGCTCAGCAGGGGAGATCTACCTTGGATAGGAATGTTGAGGAGACTGTTGGTGCCCCATCCAAATAGGCACCTCCACCTCCTACCTGCTGTGATTATTGACTGCTAACAGCTCATGGATGGTCCCTTTCTTTAGAGAATTTCCTTAGGCAAATAGCAGCTGCCTCACAGGAGGATATGTTTGCCTCCTCCCAGGAGCAGTTCATAGACAATGATTGATTGACAGAAGGGCACAAAAAGCCAATCTCTTTGCCCCAAGGTGGGACTAAATCCATGTTGCAATTCATTCTCCAGAGCTCCCTGTAAGATCAGACTGAAGTTAGACTCCAGCTGAGACCACATCCTTGCTTAGCCCCTTGTCCTGCCTTATCCTGTTTTCCTCATTGCTATTAGCTAAAATAACCCCTCAATAAATCACATGTACCCAAATTCCTGTCTTAGGCTTCACTTGTTGTGAACCTCTTCAAAGACAAAGAGGAATACATGCTAATGCAATAAAAGGCGAGGATGTAATGGAAGAAAGAATGCAGAATTTTGAGGATTGGTGTCCTTCCAGTGAGGGAATGTTCCTTTAGTTTTTGCTGTGTTCTCAATGAAGTGGAAGGGGGATGATCCTCTAAGACTAGTGAGTGAGATGATGAGTATGGAGATCTGAGAAGACTTAGAAGGCACGAAACACACATTATGAGGAACATGAAATAGGAAACAACTTACTAGGGGGACATAGGAGGATTGGTTGGATGGTATTCAAAACATATACTTCCATGCTCACCTTTTCCCAAATCCTGTTGCAACTCCTGCTTAAAAGTAGCAGACTAAGTCACTAAGAAGTGACTTCTGCATTTAAAATGGTGGTGTAGAAGCAAGCTGGCTGCACTCCCACTCCTCTCCAGAGAGAAAACCAAGAACAAATATAAATTGCTGAGGTTATCACTAGCAATGTCCCAGAACCAAAATGAGATGGAGACAATTCCCAGGGTCACAGAGAGGTGAGAATTGGACTCCCATATCTAAGATGCTCCTCCCTACAACCTGCCCAGCACCATGCATGCAGAAAATTCCCCCAACTCATGGTTTCTACACTGGAAAAATTAAGATCAAGGTGGATAATTAGCTTCCCCACTATCTTGGGTTTCCTGGCAGAAGAACTAACTGTCCCTGTCTCAACCCATGGGAAGCATCAGGAGTGACTGAAGGGGAAAACATCCCTGAGGACAGCCAGAGACAATGAAGAGTACTGGAAGACCTAGCCAGAGCAATCAGCCAAGAGAAAGAAATAACAGGCATCTAAATTAGAAAAGAAGAGGTCAAATTATCTCCGTTTACCAATGGCATGATCTTATGTCTAGAAAACCCTGAAGACTTCACCATAAACTCTTAGATTTGATAAATGAATTTAGTAAAGCTTTAGGACACAAAATTATCATACAAAACAATGAAGACAACAGAGAGACAAAACAGAGAACAAAACAGAGACAATGAAGAGAGGTGAAACTACCATCCCCAGACCTGGAAACTCTGCTTTGTACTTTAGCCAAAGAAAATGCAAAATCAGAGTGTCTGTTCAGCAGGACCATGTTGTAGCAGATTTGTTCCACAGGTCCCTTGGGCATGAATCCCTAGCCAGCTTTCCCACACTACTGGTATATTCCCTTTAGGACCTCTCCAATTTGGTGCAGGGCACACTCTGATTGTTTACTAGAACCAAGGTAAATCTGGACTTAAGGTGCCATCTAGTGTTGAAAAGGAGGCAGCAACCTAGTGGAAAATAAAGAAAAGCAACAGACAAATTAGGTACATTACAAAGAATCTCTAAGCAAACATATCCAGTATAAAACAAAACAAGCCAAAAAGAGAAGTTTGAAGTAAATAGCTAATTCGTCAATGCAAAGACATAGATGTACATCCACAAGAAACAACAACAGCAAATAGGGAACCAGGACCACCCCCACCGCTGCCCTCGAAAATGAACAAAACAAAGAACCAGTGACTGACCCTAATGAGATGGTTCTATGTGAACTCTCTAACCAAAAATTCAAAATAGCAGTGTTAAGGAAACTGAGTGATCTCCAGTATAACACAGAAAAACAATTCAGAATTTTATCAGAAAAAAATTAACAAAGAGATTGCCATAATAATTTTTTTAAAAACAGAAATATTGGAACTGAGAAATACATTTGCTGAATTAAAAATTATATTAGAGGTTTTCAACAGCAGAATGAAGCAAGCAGAGGAAAAAAAAATAGTGAGCTCAAAGACAGACTACTTGAAAATACACAGCCAGAAGAGAAAAAAGAAAAAAGAATGAAGGAATGAAGATTGCCTACAAGGTATAGAAAATTATCTCAAAAGACCAAATCTAAGAACTATTGGTGTTTAAAAACAAGTTGTGCAAGAGCAAGGGACAGAAAGTTTATTTAAGAAATAATGGCAGAAAACGTTCTTTTTTGTTTGTTTGTTTGTTTTCTGAGACGGAGTCTTGCTCTGTCGCCCAGGCTGGAGTGCAGTGATCTTTGCTCACTGCAAGCTCTGCCTCCAGGTTCATGCCATTCTCCTGCCTCAGCCTCTCGAGTAGCTGGGAATACAGGTGCCCACCACCATGCCTGGCTAATTTTTTATATTTTTAGTAGAGATGGGGTTTCACCATGTTAGCCAAGATAGTCTTAATCTCCTGACCTCATGATCTGCTCGCCTCGTCCTCCCAAAGTGCTGGGATTACAGGCGTGAGTCATCATTCCTGGCTGACAGAAAACTTTCTAAAGAAAACTTTTCTCAGGAAAATTTTCTTGAGAAAGAGATAAAATTCCAGATATAGGAAGGTCAAAGAACACCAAATAGAATTGAACCAAATAAGTCTACTCTGAGGCATATAATAGTCAAATTCTCAAAGGTCAAAGAAAGGATTCTAAAAGGAGCAAATGGCACATAAAAGAAGCTCAAATTTGTCTGGCAGCAGACTTCCTTATGGAAACTATACAGATCAGGAAAGAGTGGGACATTGTTTTCAAAGAGCTGAAAGAAAAATACTGCCATTCAAGTATATTGTCTCTACAAAAGCTATCCTTCATATATGAAGGAGAGATAAATTATTTCCTAGATGAATTAAAGCCAAGAAACTTCATCACTACTGAATCTGTCATATAAGAAATGCTAGAGTTCTTCCATCTGAAAAAAAACCCGCTAATATGCAAAAGAAAACATTTACAGGTATAAAACCCACTATTAAAATTAAGTATACTGAAAAATGTAGAATACACTAATAGTGTAATTGTGGTGTGCAATCAACTCATAACACTAGGAAAAAGCCCAAAAGATAAATCTATCAAAACTAATAATAGCTACAACAATCTAGTAAGAGATAGGCAATATAAAATATGTGAATTGAGACAATATACAGTTAAAATGTAGAAGGGATAAAGTATCAACTTTTAAAAAGTTTTCTCTTTATTTCTTTGTATTACTTTCCTTGTGATCTAAGGTGTCATCTCTTTAAGATAACTTGTTATATCTATAAGATGTTTTCTTGAAGCCTCATGTGGCCACAACACAAAAGTCTATAATAGATCTATGAAAATTACAAAGCAACAAATTAAAACAATCTACCAGAGAAAATCACATAACCAAAAAGGAAGACAGTAATAAAAGAAGAAAGAAAGAACAAAATATGTTACAAAGCAACCAGAAAACAAGCAAGAAATGGCAGTAGCAAGTCCTCGTTTATTAATAACTGAATATAAATGAACTCAATTCTCCAATTAAAAGACATATAGTGATTGAATGGACAAAGAAACAAGACCCAATTATATGCTGCCCACAAGAAACTCAATTTGTTTATAAAGACACACATAAAGTGAAACTGAAGGTGTAGGAAAAGACATTCATGCAACTAGAAATCAAAAATGAGCAGGAGTAGTTATATTTATTTCAGACTAAATATATTACAAATCAAATAATGTAAAAAGAGACAAAGAAGGTTACCATATAATGAAAAACAGGACAATTGAGCAAGATAATATAATGATTATAAATATCTATGCACCAAACACTGGAGTTCCCAATTATATAAGATATATATTAATAGATGTAAAGAGAAAGACTGCAATACAATAATAGTAAGGGGCTTCAACAGCCCATTCTGAGTAGTGGACAGATTATCCAGACAGAAAATCAACAAAGAAATATCAGAGTTAAACTGTACACTATAGTACATATTCCCAACTGACATTTACTGATCATTTTACCCAACAGCTACAGAATACACACTCTTTTAATCAGGACATAGAATTGTCCAGGATTGATGATTTGTTAGGACACAAAACAAGTATCAAAAAATTTTCAAAACTCAAAATCATGTCAAGTATCTTATATGATTATAATGGAATAAAACTAGAAATCAATAGCAAAAGGAATGTCAGAAAACACAAACACATGGAAATTAAGCAACGTGCTCCTGAATGACCATTACATCAATGAAGAAATTTAAAATTTTCTTGAAACAAATGAAAATGGAAATACAACATACCAAACTTTATAATACAGCAAAGGGAAGTTTATAGCAATAAATACCTATATGAAAAACTAGAAAGACTTTAAATAAACAAGCTAATGGTGTACCTCAAGGAACTACAAAAGCAAGAACAAACCAAACCTCAAGTTAGGAGAAAGAAATCAAAAAGATCAAAGTAGAAATATATAAAATTAAATCTAAAAGGAAAACAAAAAATAATCAACAAAAGATTTTTTTAAAAAAAGATAAAACATACAAACTATTAGCTAGAATGGCTAAGAAAAAGAGTAGACTCAAACCAGAAACAAAAAAGACTTCAGCATAAAGACCCCTCTGTATTTCTGATGCCTCAGAAATATAAAGAATCATTAAAGACTGTTGTGATTCAGTATATGCCAACAAATTGGAAAATCTAGAAGTGAGTTAATTTCTGGACACATACAACCTACAAAGATTGAACCATGAAGAAATAAAAAATCTCAACAAACCAATAACAAGTAAGGAGATTTAAGCCATAATAAAAAGTCTCCCATCAAAGAAAAACCCAGGACCTGATGACTTCACTGTCCAAAATTACCAAATATTTAAAGAACTAATACCAAGTGCTACTCAAATAACTCTTCAAAAAAATTGAAGAGGAGAGAATACTTCCAAACTCATTTTATGAGGCCAGCCTTACCCAACATCAAAACCAGACAAAAACACAAGAAAAAAAGAAAACTACAGGCCAATATCCCTAATTACCATAGATTCAAAAATCCTCAACAAAATATTAGCAAACCAAATTCAACAACAAATTAAAAAGATAATTTACTACGGATCAAGTAGGATTACCCCAAGAATGCAAGGATGGTTCAACATACGCAAATCAATAAACATGATACGTTACATTAAAGTAACCAAGAACGAAAGCCATATGATTATTTCAACAGAAGCTGAAAAAGCATTCAATAAAACTCAACAACACTTTATGATAAAAACCATTAACAAACTGGGTACAGTAGGAACATACCTTAAAATAATAAAAGCCATATATGACAAACTCACAGCTAACATTTACTGAATGGGGGAAAATTGAAAGACTTTTTTTTAAGATCTGGAACAAGACAAGGATACCCACTCTCATCACTGTTATTAAACATAGTACTGAAAGTACTGGCCAGAATAGTTAGGCAAGAGAAAAATAAAGGGCATCCAAATTGGAAAGAAAGGACTCAGATTAGCCTTGCTCACAGATGACATGACCACATAGTTAGAAAAAACAAAAGACTCCACCAAAAAACTGTTAGAACTGATAAACAAATTCAGAAAGTTACAGGATACAAAATCCACATATGAAAATTAGTAGCATTTATATACAGCAATGGCAAATAATCTGAAAAAGAAATAAAGAAAGCAATCCTATTTACAGTAGTTACTAAGAATATAAAATACCTGGGAATCAATTTAACCAAAGAAGTTAAAAGTCTATACAAAAAACTAGAAAAAACACTGATGAATGTAACTGAAGAAGAAGGTGCAATAAATGGAAAGGTATTTCATGTTTATGTATTGGAAGAATTAATATTGTTGAAATAACTACACAAAGCAATAGACAGATTCAATGCAATTTTATCAAAATAACATTGACATTTGTCATAGAAATAGAAAAAGGATCCTGAAATTTATATGGAACCACTTAAGACCCCAAATAGCCAAAGCAATTCTGAGCAAAAGGAACAAAGCTGGAGGCCTCAAAATACCTGATTTCAAAATACACTATAAAGTTATAGTAGCCAAAATAGCATAGGTACTGGCAAGGAAAAAAAAAAAAAAAAACAATATTAACCATTGACAATTGAAACAAAGTAGAGAACCCAGATATAAATCCATGCATTTATAGCCAACTCATTTTTGAAAAAGGTACCAAAAACATACAATAGGGAAAGGACAGTCTCTTCAATAAATAATGCTGGGAAAACTGGATAACCATATGCAGAAGAATGGAATCAGACCCCTATCTCTTACCACATACAAAAATAAAATTAAAATAGATTAAAGACTTAAATCTAAGGCCTCAAACTATGAAAATGCTATAAGAAAACTTTGAGGAAACTCTTCATGGCATTGGACTGGGCTAAGATTTCTTGAGTAACACCCCACAGGCAGAGGCAACCAAAACAAAACTGGACAAATGAGATCATATCAAGTTAAAAAGCTTCTGCACACCAAAGGAAACAATCAACAAAGTGAAGAGACAACCCACAGAATGGAAGAAAATATTTGCAAACTGCCCATCTGATAAGGGATTAATAACCAGAATACATAAGGATCTCAAACAACTCAATTGAAAAAAAATCCAATAATCCAATTTGAAAATGGACAAAATACCTGAATAGACACTTCTCAAAAGAAGACATACAAATGGCAAACAAGTATGTGAAAAGGTGCTCAACATCACTGATCATCAGAGAAATGCAAATCAATACTACAAGGAAATTATTTCACCCTAGTTAAAAAGGCTTTTATCAAAAAGTGAGGCAATAAAAAATGCTGGCAAAGGTATGGAGAAAAGGGAACTGTTGTATACTGTTGGTAAGAATATAAATTAGTACAACCACTATCAAGAACAGTTTAGAGTTCCTTCAAAAAACTAATAATAGAGCTATCATATGATCCAGCAATCTCACTGCTAGGTATACATTCAACAGAAAGGAAATCAGTATATCAAAGAGATATCTGCACTCCCATATTTATCACAGCACTATTCACAATAGTCAAGATTTGGAAGCAACCTAAGTGTACATCAACAGATAGATGGATGAAGAAAATGTGATACATAGATGCGATGGAGTACTATTCAGCCACAAAAAGAATGAGATCCTGTCATTTGCAACAACATGGCTGGAACCAGAGATCATTATGTTAAGTGAAATAAGCCAAGCACAGAAAGACAAACTTCATGTGTTCTCATTTATTTGTGGTAGTTAAAAATTAAAACAATTGAACTCATGGTAATAGAGAGTAAAATGATGATTACCAGAGGCTGGGAAGGGTAGTGGGGGTCAGGTGGGGGGATGGTTCATGTGTACTAAAATATAGTTAGATAAAATCAGTAAGATCTAGTATTTTATAGAACTGGGTGATTACCATCAAGAATAATTTATTATACATTTAAAAATAACTAAAAGAGTATAACTAGATTGTTTGTAATGCAAAGAAAGGATAAATGGTTGAGGTGATGGATACCCCATTAACCCTGATGCGATTTTTATGCATTGTATACCTGAATCAAAATATCTTATGTACCTCATAAATATATACACCTACTATGTACCCACAAAAATTAAAAAAAAAAACTTTTTAAATGGATGAAAGACTTAAACTTAAGACCTAAGACTATGAAACTACTAGAAGAAAACATGCTCTAGGACATTTGCCCAGTTTAGGCAAAGATTATTCTGTAAACCTCAAAATCACAGGCAACCAAAGCAAACATAGACAAATGGGACTACATCAAACTAAAAAAACTTTTGCACTGCAAAGGAAACAATCAACTAGTGAAGAGACAGCCCACAGAATGAAATAAAATGTTTGCAAACTATTCATCTGATAAATGATTAATAAACAGAAAACATAAACTAAAAAACCTCAATAGTAAAATAACAATAATCCAATTTAAAATGAGGCAAAAAACGCAAATAAACCTTTCTCAAAAGAAGCTATGTAAATGGCGAACAGGCATGTAAAAAAAAAATGCTCAACATCACAAATCCTTAGGGAAATTCAAACCAAAACCACATGAGATAATATCTTACCCCAGCTAAAATGGCTTTATCAAAAAGACAGGCAACAACAGATGCTGGTGAGGATATGGAGAAAGGGATACCCTCATATACTGTTGGTGAATGTAAATTAGTACAGTCATTATGAAAAACTGTATGGAGATCCTTAAAAAAAATGAAACTAGTACTACCATATGATCCAGCAATTCCACTACTGGATACATATCCAAAAGAAAAGAAATCAATATATTGAAGAGATATTTACACTCTCATGTTTACTGCAGCGGTATTTACAATAGCCAAAATATGGAATCAACCTAAGTGCTCATCAATGGATGAATGGATAAGAAAATGTGGTATAGATACACAGTGAAATATTATTCAGACATAAAAAGAATGAAATCCTGTCATTTGCAGCAACATGGATGGAACTGGAGTTAAGTGAAATAAGCCAAACACAAAAAGACAAATATTGCATGTTCTCATTCATATGTGGGAGCTAATAAACATGAATCTCATAAAGAAAGAGGGTAGAATTGTTGTTACCAGAGGTCAGGAAGGACAGAAGGGAGGGAGGATAAAAAGAGGTTGATTAATGGGTACAAACTGAAAGAAGAAATAAGACCTAGAGTTTGAAAGATCAGTAGAGTGACTATAGTTTACAATAACCTATTGTGTATTTCAAAATAACTAAAAAAGAATAATTCAAATGCTTCTAAGATAAAAAAGACAAATATTTAAAGTGATGGATATCCCAATGTACTGTTTTGATCTTTACAAAATTATATGACTATTTAATTATCACACATACTCTGAAAATATGTACAACTATTCTACATAAGTAAAACTTTCGAAATTAAATAAAATCAGAAGTACTTGTGGCTCTACACCTGTGTTGTGCTTTTTCCTGCTTCCATAAAATTGCATGCATATTTCTTCTGCCGAGAATGCTTTATTTTCCTGTGTCCTTTTCTTCTAACTACTCTTCCTTCAAAAGGTGGTATAGATGTCACCTTATCCAGGAAGGTTTTCCTGAAATCCACCCCAACCTTTGAGCCTAGATTTCTCTCCAAGCTTAGGTACTCCCTTAGCACACTCTGTGTTCTTGCAGCACAGCACTTGTCACGTTATGCTGGTGACCTGTGGAAAACCGAAACTTGAACCTAGATTCTTCCCATTCCCCAGCCCTTTCTCTATCCATGGGGCATATTGCCTTTAACGACAGACTACATGTTTCTCAATATTGAGACTCAGAAAGGAATTAAAATAAATTCCATTGTCATATGTACAATGGAATATCACAATGCAGAAAACAACTTTTTAATCCATATTTAACTCCTTTTGATGAAATAATTAAGTGCCAAGAGTGGCTGGACAATAAAATACGCATTTTTTAAAATCCTGTCACTCAAAAACTCCAGGATAAGTCCTATTGGGTTATAAGGAGACACAATATAAAAAGATCCAAATCCACCAAAGCTCTTTGGGCCCTTCTGATGGTGCTCACAGCTTCCCCAGAAGTTGCTGGAACCTACCTGAGTCTCACTTATTATCGTATCTCAAAGAACAGAGGGCACCTAATTCACCCTCTCCCCTGCTAAGTTTTCATAAGCCTACAGACTCCATACAGATACTCAGTACACAAGCCTCCCGGTGAAGACATTGAGCTTTTGACAGAATAATTTTTGCTTGCCTTTCATATCATCATTTGTAACTTTTAATTTCCTTCCAGAAGGATGCCAGACCAACCTTATCCATCTGAAAGTTGCAAGTGTTGAGGTGGTTGAAAAAAGAGAATTCCATACACACCCACAGAGGTACCCCTCACCCGCACCACCTGGCTGTCCCTCACCCTCTCCTCTCCTCCAAGATTTGGTGCCCAGAAAGACAGCTCCTTCATCCACTCTACCACGGCTCCTCCTCCAGAAGGACAGAGCCTGTGTTCTCTCTGGAGAGCACATCTCTTCTAATCAATCTCCCCCTCTCCCGCCCAACACAAGTGTTTTGAAGCCATCTGAGGATCGTTTGTTGGCTGAGTGATCCTATTCAGACTATGGCCGGGTGATGACTCACCCTCTTGTGGTCTTCCTGTGTTTACCATGGATATTCTATTCCAGCTGGATTTCCCTTTCCCTAGGAAACCTAGAGCTAAGCATTTTCTCCATTTTTCTCCTTTCCCTTTAGTACTCCCTACATGACCCTTTCACCACTGATAGATTCTGAAAGGTCTCTATGTATACCGGTACTCCTGGTATACTCTAGACCAGGAATCTGCAAACTATGATGGTACGAGCCAAATTCAGCCTATGGTTAGTTTTTTACGGCCTGTGAACTAAGAATGTTTTTACATTTTTAAAGCATTGAAAAAAAAAAAAAAACAGAAGAAGAAGAAAATGCAAAAGAGATCATAGGTAGCTTGCAGACCAGCAAAGCCTAAAATATTTACTATTTGGCCATTTACAGAAATATTCACTAATCTCTTTTCTACACTAAGGTATGTTTTTAGAGCATTGGTCTGAATTCAGACAGACATGAATTTACAGTCCAGCTCTGCCATTTTTTTACTAGCTATGTGACCCTGGACACATTATTTAACCCCTCTGCACCTCAATTTTCTCAACTGTGGCATAAAGTAATAATTAACTCTCCTGATTGATGTGAACATAAAATGGCATGCTATATAAAGCACTTAGCATATGTCTGCTTATAAGATGGGCAGAATAAGTGGTAGCTATTCCTTGTTATTGTTAATTTTGGATTCAGTGAGGTCTTATACTTTTATTATACTCATATAGAAAAAAAGTGACCCCCAGAAAAGGCAAGGCATTTTCAGACCAATAGGTGAATGCAGTCTGCTAATTATTTTGTGACTGAATTTCTTCATTCTCAAAAAGAAGAGAATGTTAGAGCTATACGGTTCTATAAAGATTAGAGGTAAGACTAATGTTTCCACATATGGTTCCAAATATCTCAGTGGGAGAAGATTGCAGAGTTATATTTTCTGTTCCTTTTCACCCTAAGTAGAAACTTGACAGTGATCCTTTCTCCTCCATGTTCATTCTTACCCCTAACATACACTCAATTACTGATGCTTACTTATTTTAGCTATGGGTTATGTTCAATTTTATCCCCTTCACTTAAATATCATGGGCTCATTATCTCTTGCTCAAACTATAGCAGTGGTCTTCTATCTTCTTGCCTACTGTTTCACTGTCATCCACATAGCATCTGAAGCAATTCATTTAAGCCACAAATCTGACCAAACTCTGGTCTTTCTTATAGTCACCTCATCTCTGGTCACCATCAGGTTGATGCATTATGTTCCAACAACATCAAACTACTTGTGGTTTTCCATCCACACTCACCTATGATGTTTAGTGTCTTTTTTCTTTTACTTGTGTTATTTCTACCTAGCCTCTTCTTGTTTAATTCTAAAAGTTCTACATGTATGTTATCAAATAACTTAGAATACAGAAAAATAATTTTAAAAGTGATATGCAATTATATCCAATATGCAATCAAGTATCCTTTGCAATTATTGTCATTTAAATTAAAATAAGTCATAGACAACTATTAATCATGCCTTCCTCAGTTACGTACTCTTTAAAGAAAAATACTTTTCCATACCACTCAGAGACATTCCTATAGAAGGAAGGGTAGCTTGGGCACTAGCTAGAGAACTAGAATTATTATCCTTCAGTGGGGCTGAAAATGAAAAGGAAATTCTGGGAACATGAAATCTTTCTGCTTCACAATTTTTATCTCAGATTGCTTATAGGGATAAGTAGTAATTAGATTATGGAGTCAAATGGCAGTTCTAGGAGAAATGTGACTATTTGAACTGGCTTTGATGCAAAATTATACACACTAACCTAGATGTCCTTGACTTTTCTTAGTGTTTGTGCAAACACTTAGCTCAATAACACTTCCATCACCCAGAGTCAAGACCAAATTGATGATGAGGCTGGCTCAGACTACATTAAGTTTTAAGAGAAACAGTGGATCCTCAAGAAGCTTTTCATAAAAGGGATTTCATGGTCAAAAAATAGGAGAAGAGTGTACTCATTTCTTTATTATAAGAAATGCAAATTATTAAAAATCCTGAGACCTCCTATACTAAATAAACCCAAAATCTATTAAAATTCCCGGGGAATGGCATAGGAACTGTAGTGACAAAAATTGTGGCTGTGAGTTTAAATAACCTGAGATAATATAGGCTTGCCATTTTCTTCTTGTATGAGCTCAGGCATTTTTATAATATCTCTAAGTCTTAGTTTCATGATTAGAAAAATAATCATGATCATATAAAAATGAACATAATGTAAAAAATGAGAATAAAAATAATAGTACCTGCTTTCTATAACTGCCACACTGATTAAATAAAATATTGTATGTAAAGCACACAGCAAAATACCAAGTACATAAAAAGCAATTGTTATTTAACCCAGCATTCCTCGCAGAGGTTGCAGTAAGCCCAGATCGTACCATTGCACTCTAGCCTGGGCAACAAGAGCAAAGCTCTGTATCAAAAAAAAAAAAAAAAAAAAGAAAAAGAAAAAAGAAAAGAAAATGGGCCACTTTTATTAGGTTTCAAACAGTGTCTATTTAAAAAACAATAAAACATACTTTTATAAACTGGTCTAGACTCAGAATAAGGCTTGTTTTCAAAAGTGGTAGAAAAGATGAGAAGAAGTAGGCAGGGAAAATGGAAGAAAGACAGAACTTAGAACTATTCCTTTACTGCTTGAAAATTTACAAGCAGAATGTATTATTTCTGAAGAAAAGCTCAGTTTTTAAAGAATAAAAAGGCCAAATTAGATTTAAGTTAGAATATTCATCCTATACCAGGCAATCTTTTTAGATGATGTAACAAAAGCAGCCACACAACGGAGGGGCCAGTATGCATAGGCTAAAGCAACGGGCCTTTCAAATGCAACTAGGTGGGGCCATGCTTCTTTGTATAAGAGCTTCCCTAGGCAGAATTTGGTCTACTTCATCTCTAATTATCCTAACTCTAGTATTTGGAACAAAAAGTGGGGTCAACCAAAAATAACTAACAGAGAATGGAAACATAATGGAGAAAGAACCATGTGAGTTCATCCTAGTTTTTTTAATCTGGCATTTCTCCCAGAGACACTCTTGACAAGCTAAAAAGAAGGATGGATGGGTCGTCTGTTTAGCCTCATCTTTTACTTTTTTTTTAAAGTCAGCATTTCTAACTCCAGGATCTATTAACCAAGTATTTTGGACCTTTAGCATTCTCCACTTGCCTCCCCTACAAACACGCACACACACACACACATGCACACACACACACACGTACACACACACACCACAGTTACTTAAAACCCAGGTTTATTTTTAGGCCAGAGAGATTGGATGTTCCAGATCAGGGCCCTCTGCTCCTGAGCAGACATTCTAAAAAGGTTTCATTGCCAGATATAAAAAGGCCTATATAATTTATTAGAGGAACTTTCACAAAACTCTGATTACTTGTTAACCAGAAGGAGAAAAAAAATCCAAGAATCCTGATCAGATCCAGTGGAGCACTTGGCACATGGGAATTTGCAGGGGCTAGAAATTCTCAGCCCTCCCCAGCACTCCAGACTGTTCATCTACAGTGCGCCATGAAGGAGGGTTCAAGTCACTGGCACTCAGTCTTCCCTCTTTCCCGAGAATGTGCAATTCAGTTTCCCTAAATAATGGGGGAGACTGGGCCAAAGAAAACTCAAAACAATACATTCGTTTAATAGTTCTAATGGCTCTGCTGAGGCTGCCAATGAAAACGCTGGCTAAACTGTTCCAGAGAGCGTTCTACTGGAGCTCAACGAAACCCGCCAAATCTCTACCCACCACCTCCTCCTTCTTGCCACTCAGTATTTTTTTTCTTTTTCTTTTTCTATTTTTTCATTTTGGCTTTTTCCAAGAGGAGTATGCAAAATACCCAAAGAATTGTCTTTTTCTAATACGTATTGTGTTTAGGGGTACAGATTCATATTTATCTTTAATGGGGATGGCATGAATATTTTCAAACCAAAAATCAGGATAGATAGTTTTATAATATAAAGGCATTTTATTAAACAATAGGGTAGAATATTTGAAATCACGACTGTCCTGAAAAATCTAAGTAGAGTAAACCTTCACTATTAAGGATATAAATATGCCTGATGTTGTATGTTGTACTTCCTGTCAAAAATGTTTTTTAAGAATTTATTATTTTCTAGTACTGTGCAAGGCACTTGGGATGACACTAAGATAATTCAACTAAAAAGAAAAAGTCTCCACTCTAAACAATAATTACCAAGTTGTCCCACTCCCTCTTTTCCCAAAGGAAAAGGGTCATGGTGACCCTCTTGAGCTAACCTAAAGAAGGGGCTAGCAGTCAGGAGAAAAAAAAAGAAAAATGACTTTTACAAAAAGTTGAGATTAGAACATGAAATAAGAAAAGAAGCAAAAGAATAGGCAGAGAGAAGGGAAAATCAACATGTTTGTAATACAGTGAGGCCACCAACAATTGAATCAAGAGCCAGTGTTGTCTACCAATAGTACCCATGCACAACATAGAATAAGAAAAGCAATTAAAGCCAGACAGTTTGGATTAGATCTCATGCCTTCTCACCTTCAAATTGTCATGAAAAAGCTATCAAAGTCTTTCAATTTTCTTTGAGGACTATAGGTCCACTTTCCACTGGTTCAGTACCCACTTGATCAAAAGCACTCAGACTTTGTAGAATCTGTCCCACAAATTCAGTGATTCAAAAGGCAGGGAAGGAGCATGTGAAACATGTTGTTATGTGTATTGCTATAGATGAGAGGCCTCAAGTAAGCAATGGGGAAGCTAAAGCCTGAGGCAACATTGTGAGTCTTCTAACCCATCTGTTTATATCCAGCTTACCCCTCCTCCAACCCATCCTGTACCCAGCTGTAAATTAATTTTTTAAGAAATAAGTGCTGGTCATATCAGTCTCTGCTCAAAACCAACCATGGCTCTTCATTACTCAATAATTAGTTCCAAAAACTCTTAGTTTTATATTAAAGATTTTTTATCTTGCTCTTCAACCTTTTATTTCCCTATCCTTCTGCAAGTGCCCCGATCCAGCTAAATGACATTGCTGTCTATCCCCTGATTCCACCTAGACATTTTCTCCAAACTTTCATGCATGCTATCCCCCATTTCCTACAATCCTCCCCTTACCAAGTCTTATTGATTCATCAATATCCAGACAAGATTTTACCTCTTTCAGAAGTACAACCTAATTCCTACCTCTTCACTCTGGTCGTATGACATCTACAATGACATCCCATATATTATTTTAACACATAATCATATTTTATATTGTTTCCTGTTTCTATTTTATCTATTCCCACTACCACTTTGTGAGTTCATTGCATACATGCCTGACTGCTTTTTATCTCTCATGAAGAACCTAGGTTCTTAAAAACAACACTCAATAATTATTTATTTTATAAATAAATAAATCTAGGTCTTTATGTGCCAGAAATGTGTTACTTCTTAGACCAGAGATTTCCAATATTTTTCAAGGATCACAATCACCTCTGAGATTTGTTAAAAAATACATTTTAGTAGAGTTCAAGCACCAGAATTTTTTCAAAAATCTGATGAATCTGCTGTACAATACAATTTGTGAGGGAGCAATCTACAAAATTTTGCGATGGGAAAAAAAGTTTGAGTCAGCAATCCCACATATTTAGGTTCAACTTAGAAGTTATATCATCCCACTAATTCTAAAAACTTGTCCATCTGTAAGGCATGTCAAATTCGTTTGTCCAGTGTTCCTCCTCTGACTTTCTATACAATTGGTAGGAATTAACAGACACAACCATCCTGTCTGAGAAAGAGTTCAGACAGATTTACATTTGGAGCTTATTCAAGTCCACTACTGGAATCTAGGTTTGGCTATTTAAATTAATAGCAGAGAAATTTGAGTATAAGTCACTTAGACTCTCAAACCTCAGTCTCTCCAATTAAAATACAGAAACAATGAAATGGGCAAAGTCAATACTTCTTAAAATCTTATAATTATCTCTGCAAAATGAGCAAGTTCCAGTAGAACTTCCTTGTTAATTTATATGACTGTCACTATACTAGTGTGTTTATTGATGGTGTCCCTTTCATATTCTCAACAGCAGAATGCAGGAAGGGGAAGCTATTTTTTTGTAGATGCCACAGAGGGAGGAAAGAGCATTGAAGAATAGCTGTTTCATGTTATTTACTGTGATGCTCCAGTTTCAGAATTGATGACAAACTTCATTTGGCATTCCAGGATCTGTGGGTTCTGGGTTTCCAGGATTCACTCTTGACAATGTCAGGTTAAGTCAGGGGCATCTGTGCGAGGTGCCGTGAGTAACATCAGTTTTGCAACCTCAATTGTCATATAATTAAATTATTATATAATGAAAACTATATACCACACAATAAAATGTTCATTCTCCTACGGTGGTACAGTATACTTAAGCACAAAACAGCCACAAGGAAAGATTGGAAATGACATGGAAAGGTCAGCTTGTAAATTATTTTAATTCATTTAGTTAAAAAAAAAAATAAAAGAAGAACAAACCCAGGAAGAATTAATTTCCAAGCCAAAGGGAACAAGGAAAGTTGAGTGGAAAACAAGAAATTAAGAGAGGAGAAAACAAATATTGGGTCAGAAAAATAGAAAGTGAGTGGATCTTAGAGATGGAACTATTGCCCACAATTTCTCAAGATAAATTATGAAGGCAGCCATCTGAGAGTCATTCATATTTGCTATTATTCTATGACGGCTGGCCAAATCTGAGAACTCGCAGCATCACCACGTCATTGTGGTACCCTGAATGTTTGAGGGTAGCTATAGGGCAATGTTTTCAAATACTGGCTTGTGACCCCATCATTCAGTTACGAAATAATTGTAGTGTGTTGTTATCCAAAGTGTATTTTTATGAAGAAAAAGAGAAGAAAAACGTCAGCACACATCAAACACTGTTAACAGTAAATATTGTATCTGAAAACATTTGATTTGCCTACATTCATAAATATACACCCATATACATACTGGGTTGTCATGCAAAATGCTTTTCTAACTAGATGTCAGGGTGATAAAAACCTGAAAGCTTCTGCCTGTAGCAGTGAAGTTTTCTGCTTCTTAAGTCAGCTCTGTCTTCTTAGATAGCTCCTCTTTTGCTTCCTGGCTTCTAACATGTAATTATTTCCCTGAGGTTTAGTCCTAGTCCTTTGCCCTGCTGTGCATCTATCTATCTGTCTATCTATCTATCATCTATCTATCTATCTCCTTGGAAATTTTAACTACATCTGTTAGTCCTAAGCGGAAATTTATGAAACTTCTATTCCTAGAATGTATCTCTTCCCAGACTACAGACATCTATTTTCATCTATGTACTTGATAGTGCCTTATTGTCACTCCCCAAATCAATGCATTTACAAGTAAAATCACCTGGGTTCAAGTCTTCAGACTATCACTTTGGAAAACTTATCTAATATTTGAAAGCCTTAGTTTCTTCATCTGTCAAATCTGGGTAATGGTATTTTCTTATATTAAATACAATGATGTCTACTAAGTATAATAGTTCTTGGCACTCATCAAGTATTTCATAACAACTAATTGTTCCCTACTCTCTTAAACCAAATTCCTCTTCAGGTTTTAAATTTTTACAAGATGCAACACTTCTCCAGGACTTGGAATTATTGGAATAATTATTGGAATAATTCTGGACTCCTTGCTGTCCCTTGATCCTAAGTCATTCACTGAGTCCTGTTTATCCTCTGAGATCTCGCTTGTTTCCAAACCTCCGCGACCTTCATCCTCTCCAGAGCTGACATCACTTGATTTCCACACTCAGCCCCATCTATAGCTCCCATCTGTGGACCAACGCAGGTGACTTTACGAGTAAAGCATGCATCTCATAATCAGCATTAAGTTACTCTCATAATGCACTCTGATTGCCACTTCTCATGCTAGCAAGTGCCTTCCAGCAAGTGACTTACCTCTCTCTGCTTCAATGCCCTCATCTATAAAATTAGAGATGATATGTTTCCTTAACTCATCAAGTTATTGTAAAGATTAGATGGAAAATACTTAGACCAGGGCCTAGTACAAAGGAAGTGCTCAGTTACTGTTTCTTCTCCTCCTTCCTCTCCTCCCCCTCCTTCTTCTTATGTTGTTCATCTTTATCTTCTTTCTCCTCTCCTTCTCCTCATCTCCCATCTTCATCTTGTTGATTGTTCTTGTTGTTATTATCTCCATATCTTGTTTTTATTATTTCACCCCATTAAGTCTTCCATAGACCAGTGGTTTTTAAATTTTGTTCTAAGAGCCCTAAGACCCTGTGAGGCAACTCAAGGACGGCTGAAGAGGGAAAGAATATGCTTAAAGGTATGCCTTCAGGTCATTTGTCCCGTTTTTACCAAAGAAGCTCTGTTTTTCCCTTGGAGGGTTACTTATTAAACTTACTCATTAAGCAAAATAGGTCTGTTGCTAAAATAAGGGTTGTGCAACTGTCTCCCAGACCACTAGATTACTATTAGCACTGCCAGACTTCACTTTCTTGATCGCTTCCCCACTGACTATGTTAGTTATTCATCTTGACATTTGAAGTTTTCTGATTCTCTTTACATATAGTAGTCCACAAAACTTCAAAGTTGAATCAATTGCAGCATTCTGTCTTGTTTCTAGTTTCCTAAGAGCTGTTCTCACACACACACACACACACGCCATTACTAATTATTGGTCTTCAACCTCAGTTGAAGTTCATTGCTGCCTAGCAATCCATATCTCTAACAAGCATTTTTCTCCATTTCCTTCACGAGTGAAAACCTTCACTGTCTTCCTAAACCATCTACCAAGCCAAATCCCACTCAACCTAAACAGATTTGCTTCCCAGCTTAATGAGAAAACAGAAGCTACATGACAACACTTCACTTAACTTGCTACTTCCTGGCTACAAACATCTCCATCATCCTCTATCCTTTCTCCTTTTGCTTACACTCCCCCTCTTCTCTCCTCCACCTGTGCAATAGATCCCATCACTTTCCATCTCTCCCTTACTCTTGAATCTCAAAACTTTCATATTCTCCTGGCTCTTTCCCTATGAAAAGGTTTTGTTGTCTCCCCCATTTTTAAAGAAATACTGCCTTTACCCTTAGCTTTTAGTTCCCTTATTCCTTTCTCAGCCAAGGTTCTTGAAAGAGTTCATCTCCACATTTTCACTTTCCATTCACTCCTCACCCACTGTCATCTGTATTTCACTCCTCCTTATCACTAAAATTTCCCATGAAGTTTGCCAATGATTTATCCATATTGTCAAATTCAATCAAGATTTTCCTGTCTTTATTTTACTAGACCTCATTACTGCAGTTTATGGTTTTACCCATACTCTTTTTATTTCTGTTTTATTGATATAGAATTTCTATAACATACAATTCACCTATTTAAAGTGTACAATTCAATGTTTTTAGTGCATTAAGAGATGTGTGCAATCATCTCTACAGTCAATTTTAGAATATTTTTTGTTACCACAAAGAGAAACCTTGTCTCTCTTAGCTACTATCTCCTTATCCTTCTATCTTCCCCAGCTTTAAGAAACCTCTAACCTCTTTTCTGCTCTATAGATTTTTCTATTCTGGGTATGTAATATAAGTGGAATCATAGTGATCTTTTGTGACTCGTTTCTTTCTTTTGGCTTGTTTTCAAGTTTCATCCATGTTATAGCCTGTATCAATATTTGATTCCTTTGTGTGACCAAATAATATTTCACTGTATAGATATACTGCATTTTGTTTATTGACCCCATACGCATTTGAGAAATTCTCTTATTCTAAATTCCTGGGACCACATAGCCTCCCAGCTTTCTTCCACCTCTGCTTTTTTCCAGTTTCTTTTAAGGATTTTTCTTCTAACGTCTTCTCATTTAACTGTCTGGTGTTCAGATTCTACAGGCTTTCCCTGAATGAATTCATCCAAATCTATAATATAAACCCTCACCAATTTGCTGATCACCCTCAAAAAATATTCCTGATCGACATGCTATACTCTCAGTTTCAAACTGCATATTTAATTTTCTACTGGACAGTTTTGCCCATTTACTCCCGGGCTATTCAAATGCAGTTCAATAAAGTTGAATTTATCTCTTATACACACTTCCCACTCTCAAACGAGCAGCTTCTCATCAATTCTTTATGATGACAAATGGTGTTCACCATGTAATCAATGCCATGAATACATGTGTCACCTCCCCTATCAGCCCCTCTAGCAGAGTCTGTATAGTTAGCTCTTAATGCCTCCTATATCCATCTTTTTTTTTCTCCACTTTTACTGCCACTGCTTTCTTTCAGCTTAAGGATTTGTCATTTTTTTCTGGGAATTACTAAAATAACCTCTACAATGTCCCCCTCCAACCCATTCTCCATACTTCTACAAAATGTTGATCCTGTCACATCATCTGTTTGAACAATCTTCAGTGCCACACTTCATAGCTCAGCACATAGGTTCTCATTATCTGTTCCTTGGCTTTTTCCTTGGCACCACCATCAGCCTTTTCCCAAATATATCCTTTGCTCCAGTTTTACAAACCTTGATTGTCATTTCACATCTCTGTGCTTTTGTACAAACTTCTTATCTGCCTAGAATATATTTATATATGTTGTACACGATATATGTAAACATATATTCTACCTTCACCTAGATAACTCTCTCATCACTCAAGTTTTACTACCTAGGTAAGTTTCCTTCACTTTCCTATCTGATGTAGCCAACTCTCATTAGTGACATCTGATTATATAATGATCACATCATGCTGTAAGCTTTTGAAGAAAGGACTCTCCCTCCCACTTAACTTTGTGTCCTGGAGTTAGTTAGTTGCCATATATTTGACATTCAATAATTTGTTTGTTTGTTGAGATGAAGTCTCACTCTTGTTGCCCAGGCTGAAGTGCAATAGTGCGATATTGGCTCACTGCAACCTCTGCCTCCCAGGTTCAAGTGATTCTCCTGCCCCAGCCTCCAGAGTAGCTGGGATTACAGATGCCCGCCACTACACCGTTACATCTTACATTTTCCAGAAGGCTTTCTGTCCCTTTCTTCCTAGTCTGGTTTAAATGATTCACTCAAGTGCTTCTAAAATATAACCTATGTATTTTGTTGTCACACTGATTACATTACAAAATAGTTATATTTGTCTTTATTTTCCAGTGTCCTCCCTAATGCCTGGTACACAGATGTTCAATATACACTTGTTTATTAAAGAATACATGAATGAGGGTGAATATATGAATGAAAACCTGTATCATAAGACCCAGCCTCTGCCATATGTCACAGTCCTGACCACTGAACTTGTGTCTATGTTATTGCCCCTAGGTTCCTTTCTTTATTACCTGCTCAGTACCTTAAGTCTACCCAAAATTACAACCCATCCCAATTCAAACACAGACTACTTTAAGGGTCTAAAACTCTAAACCCAATCTTGATATCTGAGGCTCTGGCAGACCCATCTGTCTTGGTATCTGAGGCTCTGGCAGACCCATCTGTCTTGGTATCTGAGGCTCCGGCAGACCCATCTGTTGCCAGCTGTCCACCTGCCAACCTGCATGTTTGGATTTCCACAGACCTCATACATAAATACCAAATTTTCCATCATCACTGTGGTCACCCACTTGGATATCTCATTATTTAATATTTTCATTTATCATTAAATGGTGATAAGGCTACATTTTCTAACACATCACAAATTATTATTTGGCTGAAATCATGAAAACAATATTCTAAACAATTAAATGTCAGGCATTATCATTATGATGGGGGAAACACCTTCTGATGGACTAAGTTTCTCCTGAGGACTCTGAAATCCTGCCAACTGTGCATCCACCTATATCCACCTACTCAAAAAGAGGCTGGCTCTGATACTGTATATAACCTCTAACATCACAGGGAGTTATTGGAGTAAATGTCTCTCTCTGAGAAAATACTAAATCACAACAGATGGGGGTCAGATTGGTCTGTTTACATCAATTCTTGATTGCTTTTCCATTGCCAGTAAAGGCCTTAAGTTTTATGGGTAGCATAAATCGCAACTTCGACCTACGATTCCATATTCAACTCTTAACATAAAAGAACTGTCAAATGCAATATATCTTGTGAAGAGCAGAACCAGAAAGAAAGGTTGAATTGTATCCATAAGCAAACTCTTCAAAAATAGAAGATTGCAAATCCTTATTCAGCACTGAGAGACAGTTTCAATTTCAAACGGTAAAACAAATGAAGAGGCAAATACAAGATTACATTTTTAAAGGAACTTTTAAAACCATCTCACACAGTTCATCATATCTACCTCTACTTTGCTTGGGTTTATCAACCAGAAAACAACATGTATTTGTATATGCTCAAGTGGCAGCAAGTATTCAAAGAAAATATCCAATAGTAATTAAACAATAGCATCACAAAACATACAAACACAAAAGGCTTTTGTTTTCTATTTTATTACATTTTTCACATCATGTTCTATTTATCAATTGGATCATAAAGTCCTTTAGAGTGGAAATCAAGACATGTCTCTTTATGTCTCCCTCACAGTACATAACATGGTAGTATAAATCTATGATTAACAACAAGTTCATTAACTGAAAGACATTTATTCAACAAATATGTATTGAGAGTCTACTATATCCCTCTCTAAACACAGCTCTGAATTTGGCAAATGGGTCTACAGGACACAAGGATTTCTGAGACACAGACATAATAATTTTTCATCATCAGATCACTCCCTTGCATACATTCTGAACCCTCTGCCCTTGCTTTCTCTATTTCATTGTACTCCCTTGGCAAAATCCCAAACCTAGATAAATCAACCTTTCTGCAAACTGTCTGCACCCATGTAGCTTATGGTGACCAGAGAAAAACATGGAGATATGCTGTCTGGATTCAATTTGAATGCATAGGCTTTAATCTCAAGTGGCCCTTCTGCAGTCCAGATCCTACTACATTTCTCTGGCCTATTCATTCTCCTGCTCGCCTAATGACCATTTCATACCTTCTCTTCCCTCCTCAAACCCCCAGCACCTTTCTGCTCACAATCTGAAATAATCCTCAACTGATTACCTTAATGCCTGTTTCAAAGGGAAGTGAAACTGAGAAGAGCATTTAGGCAAGTTCTCACCTTCACATCTGACCTGCGTTTCTCCATGGACTCTTACACTCTGCTTTTCCCACTGTTACGTGGGTGACCTTCACAGGCTCTGACCCAAAAACAGCCTTCCTATCATGCACTAGATTTCTCTCTCACCTTCTATAGGTTGTTTCTCCCCTAGACAGACTGATTTTAAAGGTGACATGCTACACCCTCAAAGAGTATCTTGAGTTTTTCTTATAGGGAAGGATAAATTACAATGTAAACATGTATTTTTTAAATAATGAAAATAATGCCTTTTTCTTTAGACTCTTTTTAAAAGAATAGTGTTAAAATCAAATTCAGTTATAGACAACAGATAAATTAAATGAAAACGTGGAGGCAGTGGATAGAGCTTTCGACCAGGAACCAAGAGACCTAGGTCTAGTCACTGCTCTTTGTGCAATTTATTGAACTTCTTTCGAGTTAAGGGGATTAGACTTAGAGATCTTTGCTATCCCATCCAGCTGTCAGATTCTTATCTAGAATTTGAATTCTTTGAGATAGCTTTTTAAAAAACAACTTATTGGTAACAAGTTGTTGACTTAATCCAACCAACTTTTTTCAGAAGTGGTTATTTATCTGGTAACTTTTTGGATTTGCTGCCAAACCAGTGGACACATATGAATGTTATCAAGTCTATATAGCTGAAATCACTTGAGTAATTAACAGGAAAATACACCTTCTTGGTAGCTAAATGCCTCAAAAACAGAACCGGTCTTTCTTTTAGTACCAGTAGCATAGGTCTGGATGTACAGGCCTGAATTGTTAAGAAAATAGGAAGAAATAAAAGGAAGTTCCTCAGACACAAAACGCAAAACAAGCCGAGCATGTTGACTCGGCCTGTAATCCAAGTACTTTAAGAGGTGAAGGTGGGAGGATTGCTTGAACTCAGGAGTTTGAAACCAGCCTGGACAACATAGTGGAAAAAAAAAGAAAGAAAGACAGGTATTATCTTCAGCTGTTCACACACTCAATGTTATTGCCAAAAATACAGTACTTTCTTCTCTGGGCTCCTGGCCCAAAAAGGTAGTGAGATTTCTCATCACCTTATGCTGTCTGGACATCAAGTTTCCAGCTGTCCTCCCTAATCCTCATGCTAATTACACTCTCATATGCACTCCGTTTTGACCTATATGTGAAACAATTCGAATATAACTCCATTGATAAGACTTTCCAAAACACTAAGTTTTTATTTTTAACCCAGTCATTTTAAATGACTACTATGATGAAATTTTTGTAAAATAAATAACCACTTTCAATGTTTGTTCTGTCAGCTTGACTTTTCTGAGAGAGGGGCATGGCTGTACACTATAGCTCACTCAGAAATTTCCACCCTAAGGGTAAAAGGCAAACGTACTCTCCAGTCCTCTGAGCAACAGAGATGTTAAAAAAAAAATCTCAAAATAAATTAACATAATCTTACGAATCTAATATTTAGCCAAAGAAGCAAGTGACACACAAATATATATATATAGGAAGATTCTATTCAAATAACGTTCAAAGCCAGGCAAACTAAATATATATTTTATGAACATATGCATAAATGATAAAACTGTAAAGAAAAAGGAAGAAATTATTATGGGAAAAATTAGGATATTCCGGAAGAGAAGGAGTGAAATCAGACAGAAACATATATACAGGCCTTTTTGAGGCACTGGCAATGTTCTATGTCTGAACCTGGGCGGTGGTGTGAACTTTGTAATTATTTAAATTATGTAGATTATTTAAAGAATGCAGTTATGTGGTATTTCGTAATTTTTTTTTATTTTTACAAATCTTTTTGGAGACAGAGTCTCACTCTGTTGCCCAGGCTGGAGAGCAGTGGCACAGCCATAGCTGACTGCAGCCTCCACCTCCTAGGCTCAAGTGATCCTCCTGCCTCAGTCTCCCAAGTAGCTTGGACTAGAGGTGCACACCACTACATCTGGATAATTTTTTAAATTTTTTGTAGAGACAGGGATCTTGCCATGTTGCCCAGGCTGGTCTTAAACTCCTGGCCTCAAGTGATCCTCCCATTTTGGTCTCCCAAACTACTGGGATTACTGGCGTGAGCCATTGCCAAGTATGTAGTATACACTCTTCTCCACATACGACATTTTTATAATAAAAAGTAAATTATGCCAACCCTATTTTTGAAATAAATTTGAAGTACTATACTTTTCAGTATGGGAAGATAGTGGGATGAGAAATTAAGAATGGGAATTATAATCAGACAATTATGTATTGCATCACCAACATATTAGTTGAGTGTTTCTATTCAACTGATGGTAGATAGTACAACAGAGAGTGTGTTTTATAGAGGCTGAGGAATATTTGTGTATTTACTGATACGTTGCTTCACTTTAACATTTATTGAAAGACTGTTACATGTCAGGCAGAGTATTAGGCACTAGGGAGATACAGACGAATGAGACATGAGGTCTAATCTGGAAGGGTGTGTGTTCTAGTGCTAGGAAAGTAGCACCTTTCCAAATTGCCAAAATGACAGTACTTCTTTGCCTTCCTCACTCCTTCTAGCTGGAGACTCTGACACTCTCCTCCTGTCTTCTCTCCCTCTTCAGCTTCTAAGTTAACTATCTGAACAGGAGTTTTTTCAGCAGGGTGGAATTGATGATGCTGTCAGACTCAGTGTCCAACGGGTCAGAGTGAGCCCTGGCTTTCTTACTCCTGTGGTATTGACCAAGTCTACTGGCCAATTTCCTTACCCAGCACTGGCCTTAAACTCCTTCTGACAGCTGGACTGCCTACAGACAACAGAACTTTGATCTGAATAATCGCCCGCAATGTAGACCCCAGATATCTTCCCTGTGTGGAGGAACTCCGGAAGGCTCAGTGCCTGTTGGTCACAGTGTCCTTGGCTGCTTATTGCTGTTGTCCACCCACTTATATATCCACTGAATACTGTCCTGCCTGCCCTCCTGGGGATCTGTCCTGCAACCTGGTTAAGTTGCTCTGTCCCAGCCCTGCCAAGTTCTCTTTCTCTTCACCTTTCTCCTGAATAGTCCCAGTAGACTTTGTACCCAAACATCCTAAAATCATTACAACAATATAAATAAATATGATATTGAAAGCGTAGGGGTAGGACTGGGATGGGGATAGAAGTGGAAGGAATACTTAAGCTGAGTCTTAATAAGTTTATCAAATAGAAGAGAAAAATAGTATTCCAGCAGGAAGGAATGACTTCTTCAAAAACACAAAAATGGGAAGAAGCCTGATGTGTTTGGAAAATGATGAGAATTTAGGCAATGATGAGAGATGAGAGTAGAATGATAGATAAGAGGAAAATGAAGATCTTAAGTATCTTGCTAACAAAAATGGTGACAAAATTGGCATGCATTTAATGTATTCTAATCATTAAAAAAAAAAATGATGCTATTACTGACCTGAAACAATGTAATGCATTTTGGTATTTGGGAATTAGTGTTCACTCACTCTCATGATTTATAAGGCTTAGTTTTCAAGGAACTCTGAACCCCTGTAGTACTACTTCAGGCATCCACACTATTTCCTCAGGTAGGTGCTAGAAACAGGCAGAGCATCTGCCCAGATGTGCAGCAATTTTAATGGGTGCATTTAAGGACATAACATATAGGAAGGAGCATAGGTGATGCTCAGTGAAGTATTGGTGAATATTTTTACATTGAATCAAACAAAAACCTGGTCCCTTAGGAAGTCTCTCAAGAATTCTGTTTATTTTATTTTATTCATCTGAGTGCCAGGACAGCTTTCTCATCTGTTCCCTGTAGGAAATGCAGCTTTAGCCTGGACAGCATGGCAAAATTCCATCTCTACAAAAAATTAGAAAGATTAGCTGGACATGGTGGCATGTACCTGTAGCCCCAGCTACTTGGGGTGCTGAGGTAGGAGAATCACTTGATCCTGGGAGGTAGAGGCTGTAGCAAGCTGTGTTCATACCACTGTACTCCAGCCTGGATGACAAAGTAAGACCTTGTAGAAAGAAAGAGAGGGGAGAGAGAGAGAAAGAGAGAGAAAGAGAGGAAAGAAAGAAAGCAAGAAAGCAAGAAAGAAAAGAAAGAAAGAAAGGAAAAGAAAAGGGAAGGAAAGGAAAGGAAAGGAAAGGAGGAAAGAAAGAAAGGAAGGAAAGGAAAGGAAGAAAAGGAAAGGAAGAAAAGGAAGAAAAGGAAAAGAAAGGAAAGAAAGAAAGAAAATGCAGCTGTTCCAGGAGGGATGTCTTTACTAGGGACAGTCCCAGGTGAAAGGAGGACTAGTTGTTTGTATGCCTCTACTATAATGAGTTTGGCTTTAATGCTTCCTGGCATTGCTAAAGTTTGCACTATTCATTTCAATGCCCTCCTGACTTTCAGAAACTCTTTACTTCCCAATGAGCCATGTGGCAACAGTAAATTATCAGAAACACACGGAAGAGTTCACCTCTCTGAATCAAAGATACATTGACTTATCTGACCAAAAGGACTTTGTTCAGAGTAGAATGAGAAAGGGAAAATCATTAGGCCAGAGAGTGGGAATGAACATGGAAGTTCTTGGGGGCAGCTGTAGGATGATTATAATAATAATAAATGGAACAAAATATATTGAGCTGTTAGTCAGTGACTTCTCTTACCATTTGCTATGGTCTGCACGTGTTTTTCCAAAATTCCTGTGTTGAAATCTAATTCCCAATGTGATAGTTTTAAAAGGTAGGGTTTTTGAGAAGTGATTGTCATGAGGGTACTACCCTTATGAATGAGATTAGTGCCCTTACAAAAGAGGCTCAAAGGATTGCCTTTCTCCTTTCTCCATATGAAGGCAGAGGTACTGTCTTTGAGGAAAAGGTCCTCACCAGACACTGAATTAGCTGGCACTTTGATCTTGAAATTCTCAGCCTTTAGTACTGTAAATTATAAATTTCTATTGTTTATAAATTACTCAGTCTAATGTATTTTGTTGTAGCGGCCCAAATGGACTAAGACACCATTTTATCCCATTTTTATTTCTCTTGGACTTAAATAGGCAAAACTGGAGTTAATTAGAGCAGCATGATTTTGGAAGTCCCACTATGTTGTACTAAGCACATAATGTTTTACTAACTCTGTATACATCAGCTGTGCTCAAAGTCAACACCCTACCCTCAGAAAGAGCTTTGGATTCCTATGGCTTACCATTATGAAGTTAGAAATGGCATTTGCTTCAAGATACCTTGATCTCAAACAAGAGGAAAACCAGCTGGTAAGTGACCTCTGGGGACAGTTGATGGTCTAAGCTGATCATTCTAAGGCCCATTAGATCTTTAGAGATCACTCTTGACCTTCGTAGATCACAGTTTTTATATTTGTACCTTCAACAAATTTATTTCGCACAAATTCGTTGAGTACCTACCATGTTCTGTATGCTATATTATCCTAGCAAACTGTGAGAGATTCAGGTTGTTTCATCCATCATATGAGGATAAAACTAATTTCTCAGTATAGAAATTAAATGATGAAATAAATGTAAAATATTTACCTCAGTGCTTGACACAAAAATCAGTACTCATATCATTTCTTTCATTTCTGGCAGTACAAAGATAAACTGGTACACTTCTATTCCCTCAGGGAACTCATTGTAAATGCTGCCTGAAACCACCCCAGTGTCTCAGAAGCACTATGGAATGGAGAGATGAACTACAGATAGTTGATCTTTCATGATCTCTGCAAGCAACAACTCTCAATTCAGTTCTAATTCTCAGCGTTCTGGGCAGAGAACACCATGAGAACTTTCTCCTGCATGTGTTCTAAACCCTAACTCTATCACCCTCAATATAGGTGTTAAGTTAAAAGAAAACTGTGAAATATTTTAAATTTAAGTATAATTGATTAATGAGAACACCATACAGGTGCTGTCAAATGATAATCAATATTAATAAAAACTCTGGCCAAAGACACTATAATTCATACAAAGTATTCTTAATTGTTATTTTTTTAAAGAAAGACCAATGTTTCCTGGCATTTGTGAGTGGTGTGTTCACTAGAGGCAGTTACTACAATAGGCCATCGAACCTGATCAACTCCTCACTGACAGAGCAGGTTCCTCACAGTAGTTGCTTATGCAAAAAAAAATGTTGCCATCAACTGGTTATTTCTGGTTTTGAATGAAATTTCAATCTTTACTTCAAAGAAATTGGCTTTGTCAAAAACAACTGTCATTGCATTCTTTCTCTTTTTGTTTCAGATTGTTTCTTAAATAAGGCCTGGTGTGCTAAATTACTCGGAAGAGTGAGGTCTCATGGGAAATTTTGAATAGAAGCTACTAGAGGTGTCAGTCATTCCAATTGGGTTAGGGAGCCAGGGTGCCAAGGGGGCTGATGGTGAGAACAACAGCTTTGGCCGGTAGGTAGGATGTCCCCGTTTGTCTATCACTGTGCCCAAGGCCAAATCTGAGTTTCTTGATGAGCACATTACATCCTTCCTGATTTTGGGCTTGTCATCTTTCATTACAACAAATGCTTGTTGGATTAAAAAAGTAACATAACGACTTAGTCTGGGAACATCTCAGAAGACCCCAAGTAGCTTTTAGATCAATGATTATCAGATGTCCTCAACCTCAGAAGAACAGATTAAGTTATTAACATATTCATGAAGCAACATTCTTACTTGTTATGAATATATTAGCTATGCTTCCTTTTAGTCTTTCAATAACTCCTTCTGGCCTGGGGTTTTCTACTCCTGCTGTCTTCTCTCACTTAGAAGTCACTCTTTTGCCCACCTACCTTCCTCTCTCTTGATCCCTCTCTGTGGAAACTTTAACCTCTTTGCTGGTATCTCTGGCATCTCTATACCTGAAGTCAGAATGTACCTTTAGTATGAAGTCCACAAAAATATTATTATACCTTTATAAGGAAAATATGGAAAAGTGGAAATCAAGTAATGTTTATCTTGAGACAACGTACATAAATTTTGAATTACTTTTTGTCCTCAGCTAAGCCACTCTCAGATTTCTGACTCTCAGGAACTGTGAGATAATAAAGATTTGTTGTTTTAAGCTATAATTTTTCATTATTCAGCAATAGATAACTATTATCTGGTAAGACAGATTAACATAGGGGTTGGGAAACTAAAGCTCTAAGGCAAGAAACTATTTTTGTAAGTGTTTTATTGGAACACAGTCATACCCATTTATTTACATATTGTCTGCAACTGCTTTCATACCACAACAATAATATGAAGTAGTTGTGACAGAAATTGTAAGGTCTGCAAAGGCTAAATTATTTACTATTAGTTCTTCATTGAGAAAGTATATAATTATAGAAGAAGTGTGATTTGAAATGTCTAGACTATCAATTTGAAAAAGGAATATCAGAAATCCATTTTCATTTTTTGCAGATTAAACAACTGTGACTTTAAGAAGTAGGTGGCCTAAACAGCATCAATATAACTAATAGCAAAGCTGGACAAGAAATCCAAAGTATCTATGGTCTAAATATTTGTGTTTCTCCCCTATCTCCAAAAAACACAAATGTATATGTTGAAATCCTAATGCCCAAGGTGATGGTCATTAGGAGGTGGAGACTTTGGAAGGTGATTAGATCATGAAGGCACAACCTTCATGAATAAAATTAGTGCTTTAATAAAAGATGACCAAAAGAGACCCCTCACACCACTCCACTATGTGAGAACATGGCAAGAAGGTGCCATCTGTGAGCCAGAAAGCTGACGCTCACCAGACACTGAATTTGCTAGGGCCTTGGTCTTGGACTTCCCAGCTTCTAGAACTATGACAAATAAATGTCTGTGGCTTACAAGCCACCTATATTATGATAGTTTGTCATAGCAGCATAAATGGACTAAATCTACCTCCCAATCCAGTGGTTTCTTCAATACACCATACTACCTTCCCTAAGATAAGGCATCAAAATCAACGTATTGTTTCATCATGAGTTTACTGAGTTACTTTAAATAAGTCACTGCAGGTCCCTTTACTCAATTTCCTGCAGCACTATTGTATTACCATGAACATGTTATCGACATCTTAATGGATGACCATATTACTTGATACATTTAAGTCCATTCAAAAGTATATGAAAAAGAAAAAATGACAGATTATGGAACGACCCATAGAACAGGTCATCTAGCACTAAGAACAGTTATAAAATTCAATTTAATTTTATTATTTTTACTCTTGTTCAGAGATTTAATAATTGAAAGTGGTAAGCTGAACAGTGTATACTTACTTTCAAAAATTACCTGCTGAATTATATATAAACGCTTTTATGAAAGAAAGCAAATGAGCAGCACTAATTCAACTTTCTGTGTCCATAGTAGACATTGTTAATCAAACACAGCATTCTTTCCAACTGAATCAGGTTACAGTCTCAGAATCCTTCTCAGTACCATGCTTCAGGAATCTAACTTTATTCCGTCAAAATTGGCACCTCAGTTAAAACTTATGCACTTTCTCTGACATAGAGAACACCTTGCCATATAGTAGTCTTTTTACAGCATATGTAGATATAAGTTGGTTTCAGATTTCTTTTTAAAATAGATTGGCTACTGATTTACTGAAATAATTTAACTTAAATCTGTTTAACTCTAAGGCAGCTCCAAGGCACACATGTGAAAGACAGTACTAATGGGATATTGTATTTGAGAAAGGATTTGTGATTCTGGTTTAAATTTACCGCAAGATTCAGTTTAAATGCAACTTCCTCCCTGAGCCGTTCCCTGATGTGTGAAGTACGTCCTGGTTCACCTGACTGATACCAGTTTGTTTCTCTTATCCTGCCATAATTAGTAACCATACCCCCTTTCACTCTCAGTGGTGTCCCAATCTGGATGAAATATTATATGGCTATCCTATTGGTGGCCAAATTGGAAGAGGCCTCTCTTGTCTCTAAAACCCCTATAATACTTAATGGCTCAAATGTGACAAATGATTTATCTTCTATAATAG
>NW_012119487.1:7154361-7154746 GCF_000951035.1 Colobus angolensis palliatus | reverse complement strand
CCATGAGCATGGTATCTTCTTCCATTTGTTTGTGTCCTCTTTTATTTCACTAAGCAGTAGTTTGTAGTACTCCTTGAAGAAGTCCTTTACATCCCTTGTAAGTTGGATTCCTAGGTATTTTATTCTCTTTGAAGCAATTGTGAATGGGAGTTCATTCATGATTTGGTTTCTGTTTGTCTGTTACTGGTGTATAAGAATGCTTGTGATTTTTGCACATTGATCTTGTATCCTGAGACTTTGCTGAAGTTGCTTATCAGATTAAGGAGATTTGGGGCTGAGACGATGGAGTTTTCTAAATATACAATCATGTCATCTGCAAACAGGGACAATTTGACTTCTTCTTTTCCTAACTAAATACCCTTTATTTCTTTCTCTTGCCTGATTG